>NC_135991.1:17341561-17355661 GCF_053455715.1 Rhinoraja longicauda
TTTGTAAAAAGTTTGGAGAAAGTTTGGACAAAGTTTTGAAGTCTGGAAGAGGTGGGAAGTTTGAAGGAAAGTTTGAAGGAACTTTGTAAAAGGTTTGGAGAAAGTTTGGAGGAAGTTTTGACCAAGTTTTGAAGTCTGGAAGAGGTGGGAAGTTTGAAGGAACTTTTGTAAAAGTTTGGACGACGTTATAAAGTTCAGGAAAGGTGGAAAGTTTGAAGGAACTTTGTAAAAAGTTTGGAGAAAGTTTGGACAAAGTTTTGAAGTCTGGAAAAGGTGGAAAGTTTGAAGGAAAGTTTGAAGGAACTTTGTAAAAGGTTTGGAGAAAGTTTGGAGGAAGTTTTGACCAAGTTTTGATGTCTGGAAGAGGTGGGAAGTTTGAAGGGAAGTTTGAAGGAACTTTGTAAAAGGTTTGGAGAAAGTTTGGAGAAAGTTTTGACAAAGTTTTGAAGTCTGGAAAAGGTGGAAAGTTTGAGGGAACTTTTAGAAAAGTTTGGAGGAAGTTTTGACAAAGTTATGAAGTCTGGAAAAGGTGGAAAGTTTGAAGGAACTTTGTAAAAATTTGGAGAAAGTTTGGACAAAGTTATAAAGTCCGGGAAAGGTGGAATCTTTGAAGGAACTTTGTAAAAAGTTTGGAGAAAGTTTGGAGAAAGTTATAAAGTCTGGAAAAGGTGGAAAGTTTGAAGGAAAGTTTGAGGGAACTTTGTAAAAGGTTCGGAGGACGTTTTGACCAAGTTTTGAAGTCTGGAAGAGGTGGGAAGTTTGAAGGAACTTTTGTAAAAGTTTTGACAAAGTTATAAAGTTCAGGAAAGGTGGAAAGTTTGAAGGAACTTTGTAAAAAGTTTGGAGAAAGTTTGGACAAAGTTTTGAAGTCTGGAAAAGGTGGAAAGTTTGAAGGAAAGTTTGAAGGAACTTTGTAAAAGGTTTGGAGAAAGTTTGGAGGAAGTTTGGAGGAAGTTTGGACAAAGTTATAAAGTCTGGGAAAGGTGGAATCTTTGAAGGAACTTTGTAAAAAGTTTGGAGAAAGTTTTGAAGTCTGGAAGAGGTGGGAAGTTTGAAGGAACTTTTGTAAAAGTTTGGAGAAAGTTATAAAGTCTGGAAAAGGTGGAAAGTTTGAAGGAAAGTTTGAGGGAACTTTGTAAAAGGTTTGGAGAAAGTTTGGAGGAAGTTTTGACCAAGTTTTGAAGTCTGGAAGAGGTGGGAAGTTTGAAGGAACTTTTGTAAAAGTTTGGACGACGTTATAAAGTTCAGGAAAGGTGGAAATTTTGAAGGAACTTTGTAAAAAGTTTGGAGAAAGTTTGGAGAAAGTTTTGACAAGGTTTTGAAGTCTGGAAAAGGTGGAAAGTTTGAGGGAACTTTTAGAAAAGTTTGGAGGAAGTTTTGACAAAGTTATGAAGTCTGGAAAAGGTGGAAAGTTTGAAGGAACTTTGTAAAAATTTGGAGAAAGTTTGGACAAAGTTATAAAGTCCGGGAAAGGTGGAATCTTTGAAGGAACTTTGTAAAAAGTTTGGAGAAAGTTTGGACAAAGTTTTGAAGTCTGGAAAAGGCGTAAAGTTTGAAGGAAAGTTTGAAGGAACTTTTTTTAAAGTTTGGAGAAAGTTATAAAGTCTGGAAAAGGCGGAAAGTTTGAAGGAAAGTTTGAGGGAACTTTGTAAAAGGTTTGGAGAAAGTTTGGAGGAAGTTTTGACCAAGTTTTGAAGTCTGGAAGATGTGGGAAGTTTGAAGGAACTTTTGTAAAAGTTTTGACAAAGTTATAAAGTTCAGGAAAGGTGGAAAGTTTGAAGGAACTTTGTAAAAAGTTTGGAGAAAGTTTGGACAAAGTTTTGAAGTCTGGAAAAGGTGGAAAGTTTGAAGGAAAGTTTGAAGGAAAGTTTGAAGGAACTTTGTAAAAGGTTTGGAGAAAGTTTGGAGGAAGTTTGGAGGAAGTTTGGAGGAAGTTTGGACAAAGTTATAAAGTCTGGGAAAGGTGGAATCTTTGAAGGAACTTTGTAAAAAGTTTTGGAGAAAGTTTGGACAAAGTTATGAAGTCTGGAAAAGGTGGAAAGTTCATGGCCCCCTGTGGAAAAATTAAGTGCATAGGATCTGATAATGGCACAGAGTTCACAGCAGCAGATTTCCAATCATTGTTCAGTAGAAATGCCTTAAGGCATGAAACCTCCACACCTTACGCCCCCCATCAAAATGGGACATCTGACAGAAACTGGCCTCCTCCTGCACCTATTGTCTATTGTCTGTTGTCTATTGACCATCCTGGGAAGAAATTAACATCCCCCAGACCCAACGAACGCAGAGGTGACTGATCAGAGTGACACTGAAGCCACACAAGGATACCACCGAGAGTGAGAGCAACGCTCAAACTGGACAGGGTGAAAATAGTCAGAGCCCACGCGATCCTAAGAGAGAAAGGGAAATCCCACAGTACTTACGAGACTATGAGTGTAGAGGAGAAGAGGACAGACAATAGACAATAGACAATAGGTGCAGGAGGAGGCCGTTCGGCCCTTCGAGCCTGTACGCACCGCCATTCAATGCGATCATGGCTGATCACTCTCAATCAGTACCCCGTTCCTGCCTTCTCCCCCGTAACCCCCTCACTCCGCTACCCTTAAGAGCTCTATCCGGCTCTCTCTTGAAAGCATCCGACGAACCGGCCTCCACTGCCCCTTCCGAGGCAGAGAATTAATTCCACACCTCCGCCACTCTCCGACTGAGAAAGTCTCCGTTCTAAATGGCCGACCCCTTATTCTTAAACTGTGCGTGGCCCCCTGGTTCCGGACTCCCCCAACATTGGGAACATGTTTCCTGCCTCTAACATGTCCAACCCCCCTAATTATCTTATACGTTTCGATAAGATCCCCCCTCATCCTTCTAAATTCCAGTGTATACAAGCCCAATCGCTCCAGCCTTTCAACGTACGACAGTCCTATTGCCATAGCAGCTGCGGCTTACCTGTGGTCCATTTGTCTTTGTGTTTTTGTTGTTTTTTGGTCTTAATTGTAGTTGTGATGTTGTGTTTTTGTGTTTGTGTGCTGTGTGTGTATGTGGGGGGGAGGGGGGGGAACTGTAAAATTGTACATAGGTGTCCCTTCCGAACGGAGACCTGACCTTTGTGTTCTGGGCCGTGTCTCCGTTCCTGCTGCGGCCCAACCATCGGCCAAACTCCTGGAGCTGGCGGCCTCCAGGGCTCTGGTTCGCAGAGTCCGCGGACCGGACTTACCATCAGCGGAGCCGGCCGTCCTCGGAGGCTGCGGGAGCGGCTGCGACTCGCCTTAGGCTCGGGCCGCGTGGATGCCGACATCGGGAGCTCCGGCAGCGGCAGCGTGTTCGCCCGCCCCGGATCGCGGGGCTTGGGGCGCGGACATTACACCGTCCGGCGCGGCCTAAGATATGCCGCGGGATTTTTCTCTGCTGGACGGGGGCTTCAATGTCGGGCCGCCACGACCGCCCCGACGTGCAGCAACAGCGGCAGCGTGTTCGCCCGCCCCGGATCGGACTTATCATCGGCGGAGCCGGCCGTCTTCGGAGGCTGCGGGAGCGGCTGGGACTCGCCTTGGGCTCGGCCCGCTGCGGACCGTCCGGCGCGGCCTGCAACCACAACAACCTGACCGCGGGAGAGGACAGCGGGAGAAGGGAAAGACATTGTGGCCTTCCATCACAGTGAGGAGAGAGAGGACTGGAGGAGGAGACTCACTGTGATGGATGTTTCTTTGATGGATGTTTCTTTTTTTGTGTGTTTTTGGGGTTGGGTGGTTTTAATGCCTATTTAATGCTTTTATTGTTGGACTGTGGGTGACTGAATTTCGTCCAATATTGGATGACAAATAAAGCTATCTTGAATCTTGAATCTTGAATCTATTGTCTATTGTCTATTCCAAATCGTACTGAGCTGTTCGCTGCGTCAGACTGCGTGCGCACTGGTGTCATGTTAGCTGTTGGGGGAAACGTTTCCTTGTAATCTATTCCTAGTACTTGACTACACTTGACTATACTTGAGTATGTGGTCGCGCCCATGAAAAATTTGCCAAATCTTCTCTGCCAATGCCAAACAGCTTATTCTGCTGTTGCTATTGACGCTTGTTTTGAGCTTCTGGTCCCCCCAGGTGCTGACAAGAACGGGGTACCATCCCACAACAGTGTGTGTGACCAGGCTGGCGACCAGCATGAGGAGGAGGTGGAGGTGCCGGGCTGTTGTGGCTGCGTAAGGTTCTTCCACAACGCTACTGAGGCTCCTGTTTATTAAATGAATACATTGTTAAGTTGCCAACATGTCTTGTTTCTCCAGACTTCGATCGTCCAATCCACCGAAACAACACCGGACAAGAGTCAACGGCAGAATTAAGCTGTTTGGCATTGGCGGAGAAGATTTGGCAGGTTTTTCATGGGCGCAACCCACACACTCAGCTCTGCCGCTCACCCCACAGATGCATGTTCCTTACAAACGTGGCGCCATTTAAAAGGGGAATAAACAGGCTTTCCAACGGTATAAGATTCATTGCCAAGAAGCGTTGTTACAACAAAGAAATCATCTACCAAACACCACACACAAATTTCCTTACTTTTTGTGCATTGTTTATAAACATTGGAATTTAGAAGGATGAGGGGGGATCTTATCGAAACGTATAAGATTATTAAGGGGTTGGACACGTTAGAGGCAGGAAACGTGTTCCCAATGTTGGGGGGAGTCCAGAACCAGGGGCCACACAGTTTAAGAATAAGGGGTCGGCCATTTAGAACGGAAACTTTCTCAGTCAGAGAGTGGCGAAGGTGTGGGATTAATTCTCTGCCTCAGAAGGCAGTGGAGGCCAGTTCATTGGATGCTTTCAAGAGAGAGCTGGATAGAGCTCTTAAGGAT
Source organism: Rhinoraja longicauda (assembly GCF_053455715.1). NCBI lineage: Eukaryota > Metazoa > Chordata > Chondrichthyes > Rajiformes > Arhynchobatidae > Rhinoraja > Rhinoraja longicauda. The sequence continues at coordinate 17,346,411 of NC_135991.1, forward strand.
AGCGGAGTGAGGGGGTATGGGGAGAAGGCAGGAACGGGGTACTGATTGAGAGTGATCAGCCATGATCGCATTGGATGGCGGTGCGTACAGGCTCGAAGGGCTGAATGGCCTCCTCCTGCACCTGTTGTCTATTGTCTAACTCAACTGTGAGGTCTGTATAAAAGGCAAATTTGCACAGAGCGGGAACAGAGAGCCAGATGTAAGAACAAATAAGTTTGGAGGAAGTTTGGAGGAAGTTTGGACAAAGTTATAAAGTCTGGGAAAGGTGGAATCTTTGAAGGAACTTTGTAAAAAGTTTGGAGAAAGTTTTGAAGTCTGGAAAAGGTGGGAAGTTTGAAGGAACTTTTGTAAAAGTTTGGACAAAGTTATAAAGTCTGGAAAAGGTGGAAAGTTTGAAGGAAAGTTTGAGAGAACTTTGTAAAAGGTTTGGAGAAAGTTTGGAGGAAGTTTTGACCAAGTTTTGAAGTCTGGAAGAGGTGGGAAGTTTGAAGGAACTTTTGTAAAAGTTTGGACAACGTTATAAAGTTCAGGAAAGGTGTAAACTTTGAAGGAACTTTGTAAAAAGTTTGGAGAAAGTTTGGAGAAAGTTTTGACAAAGTTTTGAAGTCTGGAAAAGGTGGAAAGTTTGAAGGAACTTTGTAAAAATTTGGAGAAAGTTTGGACAAAGTTATAAAGTCCGGGAAAGGTGGAATCTTTAAAGGAACTTTGTAAAAAGTTTGGAGAAAGTTTGGACAAAGTTTTGAAGTCTGGAAAAGGCGTAAAGTTTGAAGGAAAGTTTGAAGGAACATTTTTTTAAAGTTTGGAGAAAGTTATAAAGTCTGGAAAAGGCGGAAAGTTTGAAGGAAAGTTTGAGGGAACTTTGTAAAAGGTTCGGAGAAAGTTTGGAGGACGTTTTGACCAAGTTTTGAAGTCTGGAAGAGGTGGGAAGTTCGAAGGAACTTTTGTAAAAGTTTGGACAAAGTTATGAAGTTCAGGAAAGGCCGGTTCGTTGGATGCTTTCAAGAGAGAGCTGGATAGAGCTCTTAAGGATAGCGGAGTGAGGGGCGTATGGGGGAGAAGGCAGGAACGGGGTACTGATTGAGAGTGATTTGGCAGATTTTTCATGGGCGCAACCAATCAAAGAAGCATGCAGGTACAGCAGGCAGTGAAGAAAGCCAATGGCATGTTGGCCTTCATAACAAGAGGAGTTGAGTATCGGAGCAAAGAGGTCCTTCTGCAGTTGTACAGGGCCCTGGTGAGACCGCACCTGGAGTACTGTGTGCAGTTTTGGTCTCCGAATTTGAGGAAGGATATTCTTGCTATTGAGGGCGTGCAGCGTAGGTTAATTCCCGGGATGCAGATGGTACAAAGCTGGGTGTCAGTGTGAACTGTGTGAGGAAGATGCAATGAGGTTGCAGGGTGACTTGGACAGGTTGTGCGAGTGGGCGGATGCATGGCAGATGCAGTTTAATGTGGACAAGTGTGAGATTATCAACCCGCAGGCATTGCCACTTTCATTTCACTGCACATCGAGTATGTGTATGTGACAAATAAATTTGACTTGACTTGACTTGACTTGAAGGCAGAGCATTATCTGAATGGTGTCAAGTTAGGAACAGGGGACTTACAACGAGATCTGGGTGTCCTAGTGGATCAGTCACTGAAAGGAAGCATGCAGGTACAGTAGGCGGTGAAGAAAGCCAATGGCATGTTGGCCTTCGTAACAAGAGGAGTTGAGTATCGGAGCAAAGAGGTCCTTCTACAGTTGTACAGGGCCCTGGTGAGACCGCACCTGGAGTACTGTGTGCAGTTTTGGTCTCCTAGTTTGAGTATAGCAGCAAAGAGGTCCTTCTGCAGTTGTACCGGGCCCTGGTGAGACCGCACCTGGAGTACTGTGTGCAGTTTTGGTCTCCTAGTTTGAGTATAGCAGCAAAGAGGTCCTTCTGCAGTTGTACAGGGCCCTGGTGAGACCACACCTGGAGTACTGTGTGCAGTTTTGGTCTCCAAATTTGAGGAAGGATATCCTTGCTATTGAGGGCGTGCAGCGTAGGTTAATTCCCGGAATGGCGGGACTGTCGTACGTTGAAAGGCTGGAGCGACTGGGCTTGTATACACTGGAATTTAGAAGGATGAGAGGGGGGATCTTATTGAAACGTATAAGATTATTAAGGGGTTGGACACGTTAGAGGCAGGAAACGTGTTCCTGATGTTGGGGGGAGTCCAGAACAAGGTTGTCACAGCTTAAGGATAAAGGGGAAGTCTTTTAGGACCGAGTTTCTCTTCACACAGAGAGTGGTGAGTCTGTGGAATTCTCTGCCACAGAAGGTAGTTGAGGCCAGTTCGTCGGCTGTATTTAAGAGGGAGTTAGATGTGGCCCTTGTGGCTAAAGGGATCAGGGGTGTATGGAGAGAAGGCAGGTACGGGATACTGAGTTGGATGATCAGCCATGATCGTATTGAATGGCGGTGCGTACAGGCTCGAAGGGCCGAACGGCCTCCTCCTGCACCTATTTTCTATGTTTCTATGTTCCCCAAACCAGACTGTGATGTTGCCAGACAGGATGCTCTCGACAGCCCCAGAGTGTAAGCACTGAAGGATCCTCAGAGACGCTCTGAATCTCCTCAGCTGTCTGAGGTGGTAATGGGGCTGCCTTGCCTTGCCCACCAGTGTGCCAATGTGCGGTGCGTACAGGCTCGAAGGGCCGAACGGCCTGTCTCCTGCACCTATTTTCTATGTTTCCAAGATTAATTTCAGGAAAGATTTCTCAAGACAGCAATGGCAACGGCAACAAAAATGTGTGGCTGGCGGTCACATTGGAAAGACCGCAATGAAATTAGAATTGAAAGATGGTCTGCTGAAATGTGTAGTTGTATCCCATTAGAAAAAGCTACTGAGAGATATTCCAAAATCGTACTGAGCTGTGAGCTGCGTCAGACTGCGCGCGCACTGACGTCACGTTAGCTGTTGGGGAAAACCTTTCCTGGTAATCTATTCCTAATACTTGACTACACTCCCTTGGAACATACCTGGCTTTGTACGTCTCAGTCTGATCTGGAGATTCCTGTACTGCAAACGCCCACTGGCATTTTTGCCCCCCCTGCGGTATTGCAGTTAGAAGCGTATGTGGCATTTTCTTTGAGAGATTCGATTTCCTCCTTCGAGGCTTGAGCCCAAATGCCAGATTTTTATTATTTTTTATTTACATACATACAAACACAAACTAAAACCAACATAGGAGATGCATATTGATTGTAAATACCCTTACTTTAAGTTCCCAACAACGGAAGAGACTCGAGTCCCGGCATTGCCTGTATTAATAATGACCATCTTTTATCAAACATGTCTGTTGTCACCTGTAACCTTGCTGTGATTTTTTCCCATTATATACACATTTTTTACCCTATCTCTCCATTGCATTATGCTTGGAGGCTGTGGTTTCAAACCCAAGAGGTTGTTATCGTCTTCTTTGCCATCAGCAGCAGGATTGTCAGGATTGTCAGACTTATGGTCTTCGTGGAAATGATTATTTCAGATATCTTCAACTTAGAGATTATGTAAAATCGAACTCCCAAAATTTTCGAATTAGAAATTCAGAAATTCTTGATGAATGTTGGAACAAACATCCTAATACAGAAAAATTAATATCTTATATATATAATATCTTATTAGACAGTGACATTCCCTCCATGGACTTATACAGACATAAATGGGAAAAAGAATTAAACCAAGTAATTACGAAAGATACTTGGGAAGAAAGTTTGCAACAAATACATCAGTGTTCACTAAACGCCAGACATTCTCTAATACAATTTAAAGTAATACATAGGTTACACTATTCAAAAACAAAACTACATAAAATTCTCCAACATATCTCACCTAAATGTGATAAATGTCAACATTTAGAAGCTACATTATTTCATATGTTTGCAAACTGTATAAAAATCAAAAGATTCTGGGTGAATATTTTTAGCATAATATCTAAAGTAACCAGCACACAATTGGACCCAGATCCAAAATTAATTATACTCGGAATATTAGAATTAAATCAAACATTTAGAACAACACAAAGAAACTTTATGGATTATAGTTTAATAACAGGGAAAAAAATCGATTCTAAAATTTTGGAAAGGACCCTACGGCCCCCACAATCAAAATGTGGATTATAGAAATGACGGAGACCTTAAACGTGGAAAGGATCAGATTTTCCCTGTTGGACAAACAGGAATTATTCATTGGAACATGGTCTCCTTTTATTGATGTAGGTATGTAGGTTAATTGGCTGGGTAAATGTAAAAATTGTCCCTAGTGGGTGTAGGATAGTGTTAATGTACGGGGATCGCTGGGCGGCACGGACTTGGAGGGCCGAAAAGGCCTGTTTCCGGCTGTATATATATGATATGATATGATGATTACTTAAAGGGTCAGAATAGTTCAGCACAGGAACCTGACTAGCACTCGGACTAAAGAATGGATGAAATGCTATACTTTGAAATGTATGTATATATCTCGAATGAAGTCTTTGTTATTTTAATAAACTTTTCCATTCTTCTTTAACTAACTTTTTCCTTATCTTAATAATCTGTTTTTGTTTTTGTTTTTGTTTTTCTTCTCTCTCTTTTCTTTCTTTACTTCATCTATTTCTTTAGTTCTATCTAGTTTTTAAAAAAAAAAAGGGGGCAAAAGGTATTGGAGACAATATAATAATAATTGACAATATCATCAATTTAAAAATGTATGACTGTAAAGATGTACCTATCTCCAATAAAAAAAATTATCTTGAAATGTGTAGTTGTATCCCATTAGAAAAAGCTACTGAGAGATATTCCAAATCGTACTGAGCTGTGGGCTCCGTCAGACTGCGCGCGCACTGACGTCACGTTAGCTGTTGGGGAAAACCTTTCCTTGTAATCTATTCCTACTACTTGACTACACTCCTTTGGAACATACCTGGCTTTGTACGTCTCGGTCTGATCTGAAGATTCTTGTACTGGGTGCAGTTTTGGTCTCCAAATTTGAGGAAGGATATTCTTGCTATGGAGGGCGTGCAGCGTAGGTTCACCAGGTTAATTCCCGGAATGGCGGGACTGTCGTATGTTGAAAGGCTGGAGCGATTGGGCTTGTATACACTGGAATTTAGAAGGATGAGGGGGGGATCTTATCGAAACATATAAGATAATTAGGGGATTGGACACGTTAGAGGCAGATAACATGTTCCCAATGTTGGGGGAGTCCAGAACAAGGGGCCACACACAGTTTGAGAATAAGGGGTAGGCCATTTAGAACGGAGATGAGGAAGAACTTTTTCAGTCAGAGGGCGGTGAAGGTGTGGAATTCTCTGCCTCAGAAGGCAGTGGAGGCCGGTTCGTTGGATGCTTTCAAGCGAGAGCTGGATAGAGCTCTTAAGGATAGCGGAGTGAGGGGGTATGGGGAGAGAAGGCAGGAACGGGGTACTGATTGAGAGTGATCAGCCATGATCGCATTGAATGGCGGTGCGTACAGGCTCGAAGGGCTGAATGGCCTCCTCCTGCACCTATTGTCTATTGTCTATTGTCTATTGTAACCTTGCTGTGATTTTTTCCCATTATATACACATTTTTTACCCTATCTCTCCATTGCACTATGCTTTGGAGGCTGCGGTTTCAAACCCAAGAGGTTGTTATCGACTTCTTTGCCATCAGCAGCAGGATTGTCAGTAAATGTTTCGGACTCTTATCTGTCATACTGTCAGGAACTATACCCAAAATGTAAAGTGCTGGTTCCAGAGTGGACGTTAATGCCCACAATCTGTTTAATTTCCTTTTGAATATTCTTCCAGAAATCCTGTATTTTTGGGCAGTCCCAGAATATGTGAGTGGAGTCCCCCAACTTCTCCACACTTCCCTCCAACATAAATCAGTTGTATTACTATATTTCGATGTAATGAATGGAGTATAAAAGCAACGCACTTTAACTTTCCAGTCAAATTCCCTCCATGTTGGGCTCTTAGTCCCTCTTTAAATGATTTCTCCCACCCTTCTCCTGATATCACGATATTCGCTTCCAGTTCCCATTTTTCTTTGACATGTAAGTTGTTCTCATTGGATTCATGTTAGAATAGAATAGTTCCTTTATTGTCATTGTAACATGAGCCATGTGCAACGAAATTGTAAAATGTCAGCCAGTCAGTGCACCATTCAAACATTTCTAAAAGCTAACGATACATACAAGGTAAAATATTTTAAAAAAGATAAACAACTAAAATAAATATCATGAAAATAGCACGCATAAACACCCAACCCTACATCCTTCTGTCGATTTCACAGTCTCTTATTATGTATCGCCCCTGCGTTCCTTGGCGGCTACATTTAGTGCCTTTATAGCAGTGGGGTAAAAACTATTTTTAAGTCTGTTTGTCCTTGTCCTTGTAGATCTGTACCGTCTGCCTGACGGTAACAGTTCAAACAGGGAGTGTCCGGGGTGGGAAATGTCCTTTATAATACTCTGGGATTTTTTGATGCAGCGGGAACTGTGTAAGTCCTCCAAGGTAAGTAGAGGGCAGCCGACGATCCTCTGGGCGTTGTCAATGGCCCTCTGGAGCGCTTTCCTCTGAGCCGCTGTGCAGCTGGCGTACCATACGCATACACAGTATGTTAGGATGCTCTCAATGTAGCACCGATAAAAGGACAACAGCAGTCTCTGAGTGATGTTATTCTTCCTGAGCACCCTCAGGAAGTGCAGTCTCTGCTCGACCTTTTTCAGCAGCGCAGAGGTGTTCACGCTCCACGTCAGGTCCTCCTCGATATGGATTCCCAGGAAGCGGAAATCCGCCACCCTCTCCACACAGTCCCCTCTGATAGTTAATGGTACCATGTCCGTTTTATTCTTTCTGAAGTCTATTATTATTTCCTTTGTCTTTAAGGTGTTGAGGAGCAGGTTATTTTCTCCACACCACACTGTCAGCTGCTCCGCCTCATCCCGGTAGGCGTACTCGTCCCCCCCCGGTGATGAGTCCCACCACCGTAGTGTCATCCGCAAATTTGACAATGGTGTTGTGCTTCATGAATTTTTGATATAATCCCTTTTTTTGACTTGTCTTCCGAGAACCCCCCACAACGCTTCCTCTAATTTAGGTGGAGTCTTGCAGATGTTCTCCCATTCCTGATGTTTCTGTAGGTAATCTCTTAGCTGTAAGAATTTGTAAAAGTCATGAGCAGGTAAATCGAATTCTTTTTTTTTTGATAAATATTTTTATTAAGCATAAGTACATATTAATAAATTATTATATCTTACACATTTCTATACTTTTTCAAAGAGGGAAAGATAGAGAAAAATAAAATAAAAACAAGAAGTCCAAATTGGAGAAATGAATGGAGTATTAAAAAAGTTATCCATCATTGGAGATATATCCATGATTTACAATTCATAATTCTTCCTCCATTCCATTATTCAGGCCGCGGTCAGGTCCTCGCACCAAGCCATTTTGACCCTTTAAATATACGATAAATGGAGACCATATTCCTCTGAAAAGAATCAACCTGTCCACGAGTACAAGTCTCAATCTTTCCAGATGGAGTGTCTCCGACATTCCTGTAATCCACATTTTAATTGTGTGGGGGGATGTAGGACCTTTCCAAAATTTCAGTATTCATTTTTTCCCAATTATTAAGCTATAATCAATAAAGATTCTTTGATTTCGTTGTTGTTAATTGATCTGTTTCTAATATTCCCAGTATTATTAAATTTGAGTCAGGGGTCAGCTTCATATTAATCACACTTCGAAATTATCTTGAATATTTCTGACCAGAATTTAGTGATTTTTTCACAGTTTGTGAATGTGTGCGTTAAATTAGCTTCCAATTGCTGACATTTATCACAAATGGCAGATATATTTGGAAGAATACTGTGTAATTTAGTTTTGGAATAATGTAGTCTATGTAATATTTTAAATTGTATAACAGAGTGTCTAGCATTTAGCGAACAGTGATGTATGTGTTGTAAACTTTCATCCCATATATCAGGTCTAATAATTTGACCTAATTCATTTTCCCATGACTGTCTATATATTTCTGTCCTTGGAGCGTCGTTTTCCAGTTAAAATATTATAAATATATATCAATTTTTCTGTATTTGGGTGTTTATTTAGACATTCATCTAAAATCTCTGTCTTTCTATTTCTAATTTCATATTGTGTGTTTGCTTTTACATAATCTCTAATTTGTAATATCTAAGTAATCTTTTGAATGTAATCCATAAATTTGTTGTAATTCTTGAAATGAAAGGAAAATTTTTTTCCCTATAGAGATCTCCCATCTTATTTATTCCACAGTTTTGAAGTTGTGCGAATGTTTTCATTGGTTGTCCCTGAAACATTTGATCTATGTATATTAGCCCCTTGTCAGCCCACCTGTCAAATCCGATCTCCTCCTTCGCGGCTTGAGCCCAAATGCCGGATTTTGATCAGCTCACGGCTTCTTGGGGAGGTTTGGTGGGACAACGTAGCGCACAAAGTAAGGGTGTGTGTGTGTGTGTGTGTTTGGTAGATGATTTCTTTGTTGTAACAACGCTCCTCGGCAATGAATCTTACACCGTTGGGAAAGCCGGTTCATTCCCCTTTTAAATGGCGCCACATTTGTGAGGAACACGCGTCTGTGGGACGAGCAGCGGAGAGGGAGAGATTGGTTTAGCGAAGTTTGTTGCGGTGTGAGTTTAGTCTATAGCATGGCGAGTCCGTAATCCTGTGTCCGTGAATCGATCGTGGACGTAGAGGCCAATCGTAACTGCCCCCTATGTACGATCGGCCGAGGCGTTTCCCGCCAAGGTACAAGGCGAGGGGCAGTTGCGGGATCCGCAATCACCCCATCGTAGGTGATAATAGCACCAGCCGCGCTTGTGCGGATCTTTTTGGCGGGCTCTCGGAGGATTGGCGGGAGACGTGGCGCGGTCACCGATGTCGAGACCTTGTTGATCGAACCCGCCCGCCGTTGTTTTTTTGCCGCTATGAGCGCGTCCGCTTTCGCTGCGTATGCTTCGGGGTCCTTAAAAGAACAATCCGTGAGCAGCAGTCGGACATCCTCAGGAAGCCTCTCGCGGAATGCCTGTTCGAACGCCGGGCGGTCCGTACGCTCACCGGCTAGCATCATCATTTCGGACACGAGGACGGAAGGCGGTCGGGTCTCCAAGATCCGGTAGGTGCAGAAGTCTTGCCGCACCGCCGTGCTTATTAAACCCGAAGATTCGCAGTGACACTTTCTTCGCGGGCCTCGTACTTGCTTTCCGCGGGTGGATTCACGATG
>NC_135991.1:17371161-17389038 GCF_053455715.1 Rhinoraja longicauda
TTCACTAGGTTAATTCCCGGAATGGCGGGACTGTCGTATGTTGAAAGACTGGAGCGACTAGGAATTTAGAAGGAATTTAGAAGGACGAGAGGGGATCTTATCGAAACGTATAAGATTATCAAGGGGTTGGACACGTTAGAGGCAGGAAACATGTTCCCAATGTTGGGGGAGTCCAGAACAAGGGGCCACACAGTTAAGAATAAGGGGTCGGCCATTTAGAACTGAGATGAGGAAAAACCTTTTCAGTCAGAGAGTTGTGAATCTGTGGAATTAATTCTCTGCCTCAGAGGGCAGTGGAGGCCAATTCTCTGAATGCATTCAAGAGAGAGCTAGATAGAGCTCTTAAGGATAGAGGAGTCAGGGGGTATGGGGAGAAGGCAGGAACGGGGTACTGATTGAGAATGATCAGCCGTGATCACATTGAATGGCGGTGCGTACAGGCTCGAAGGGCCGAATGGCCTCCTCCTGCACCTATTGTCTATTGTATATTGAATGTCCTTCACAATCTTCTCAAACATTGATGACCATCTTGGGATTGGGCGAGCAGGGGCTAGAAGGGCCTCTCTATCAAACGTTAACGGGACCATCTTGGGATTGGGCTAGGATGGAGGAATGTCCTAGGATCTTGAAATTGGGCTAACAGTAGCTAGAAGGAGGCGAATGGCCTCTCAATCTTCTCAAACGTTGACGGGACCATCTTGGGAATGGGCTAGGGTGGAAGAATATCCTAGAATCCTCTTCAAATTGGGGTAGCAGTGGCAAGAAGGAGAGGAATGGCCTCTCAAATGTTGCTTGGATCGTCTTGGGAATGGGCTAGAAGGGGCTAGGAGGAATGGCCTCTCAATCTAGGAGACCTCTAGGAGGAATGGCCTCTCAATCTTCTCAAAAGTTGATGGGACCATCTTGGGAATGGGCTAGCAGATGCTAGAAGGGGAGGAATGGCCTCCCCATCTCCTCAAATGTTGCTTGGGTCATCTTGGGAATGGGCTAGTAAGGGGGCTAGATGGGGAGGAATGGCCTCTCCATCTCCTCAAATGTTGCTTGGACCATCTGGGGAATGGGCGAGCAGGGGCTAGAAGGGGAGGAATGGCCTCTCCATCTCAAACGTTGATGGGACCATCTTCGGAATGGGCTAGCAGATGCTAGAAGGGGGTGAATGTCCTCTCAATCTTCTCAAACGTCGATGGGACCATCTTTGGATTGGGCTAGTAGGGGGGGAATGGCCTCTCAACCTCAAACTTCCCTTGAACCATCTGGGGAATGAGCTAGCAGGGGGCTAGTAAGGGGGCTAGATGGGAAGGAATGGCCTCTCCATCTCCTCAAATGTTGCTTGGACCATCTGGGGAATGGGCGAGCAGGGGCTAGAAGGGGAGGAATGTCCTCTCCACCTCCTCAAACGTTGATCAGGGTCATCTTGGGATTGGGCTAGCAGGGGAAGGAGGGTCCGAATGGCCTCTCCGCCTCCTTACAAGGCGAATGGGCCATCTGAGGGGGAATGGGCTAGCAGGAGCCAGAAGGGGACGAGCGGCCGCCCACCGGCCCTTCTGATTGGCCGCGGGGCCGGGTCACGTGGGCCGCGGCCAATCGCAGAGCTCCCTCCCCCCTGTGACGTCACGAGACGGCCGGAGGGGCGACGGTTGGAAGGAGCGCGCGCTTTTTGGTTCAAACCTTCGCGCGCTTTGCCCCCCCCCCCCCCCCTCCCGAGAGAAAAACCTACCCCCCCTCCTCCTTAGCAACAGCGGTGAGTAAACAGGTGGTGGGGGGGGGGGGGGGAAGAGGGAAAGGGAGAGGGCGGAAGGGTGGCGGGGGCATTTATTTGCATCCCGCTGCTTCCATTGGCTACCCGCCCCTCAGCAACAGCGCCGGCGCTCTCGCTGATTGGCCGTGGGGGCAGAATCATTTAAATCCCACGCTGCCATTGGCCTACCGCCCCTTAGCAACAGCGCGGGAGCTCTCTCTGGTTGGCCGGTGGACGGCCTCATTGACATCCGCAATGGCATTGCCTCAGTTTATTTGCATCTGGCTGCGTTCCCCGCGCGTCCATTGGCTCTCCGCCCCTCAGCAACAGCGTCGGAGCTCTCGCTGATTGGGCCCCGGGGCCGTTTCATTTACATCCCACGCTGCCATTGGCTCAGAGTCGCCGTTTATTTGCATTCCCTTGCTCCCATTGGCTCTCCGCCCCTCAGCAACATCGTCGGAGCTCTCGCTGATTGGGCCCCGGGGCGGGTTTATTTACATCGCACGCTGCCATTGGCTCAGAGTCGTTTATTTGCATTTTGCTGCGTTCCCCGTGCTTCCATTGGCTCTTCATCCCTCGGCAGCAGCGTCGGAGCTCTCGCTGATTGGACCCCGGGGCGGGTTTATTTACATCCCACGCTGCCATTGGCTCAGAGTCGCTGTTTTATTTGGTTCCCACTGCGTTCCCCGCGCGTCCATTGGCTCTCCGCCCATCGGCAACAGCGCCGGAGCTCTCGCTGTCCTGGGGGCGGGTTCATGTACATCCCACGCTGCCATTGGCCTACCGCCGCTTAGCAACAGCGCCGGAGCTTTCTCTGGTTGGCCGGTGGACGGCCTCATTTACATCCGCGCTGGCATTGCCTCCGTGTATTTCCATCCCGCTGCGTTCCCCGCTCGTCCATTGGCTCTCCGCCCCTCAGCAACAGCGTCGGAGCACTCGCTGATTGGGCCCCGGGGCGGGTTCATTTACATCCCACGCTGCCATTGGCTCAGAGTCGCTGTTTATTTGGTTCCCGCTGCGTTCCCCGCGCGTCCATTGGCTCTCAGCCCCTTATCAACAGCGCCGGAGCTCTCGCTGATTGGGCCCGGGGGAAGGTTCATTTAAATCCCACGCTGCCATTGGCCTACTTGCCCCTCAGCAACAGCGCCGGAGCTCTCTCTGGTTGGCCGGTGGACGGCCGTATTTACATCCGCGCTGGCATTGCCTTAGTTTATTTGCATCCCACTGCGTTCCCCGCACGTCCATTGGCTCCCCGCCCCTTAGCAACAGCGTCGGAGCTCTCGCTGATTGGGTCCAGGGGCGGGTTCATTTACATCCGCGCTGGCATTGCCTTAGTTTATTTGCATCCCACTGCGTCCATTGGCTCTCCGCCCCTCAGCAACAGCGTCGGAGCTCTCGCTGATTGGGCCCAGGTGACTGGTTCATTTACATCCCACGCTACCATTGGCTCAGAGTCGCTGTTTATTTTGCATCCCGCCGCGTTTCCCGCGCTTCCATTGGCTACCCGCCCCTTAGCAACATCGTCGGAGCACTCGCTGATTGGGCCCCGGGGCGGGTACATTTACATCCCACGCTACCATTGGCTCAGAGTCGCTGTTTATTTGCGTCCCGCCGCGTTCCCCGCGCGCTCATTGGCTCCCCGCCCCTCAGCAACAGCGTCGGAGCTCTCGCTGATTGGGCCCCGGGGACTGGTTCATTTACATCCCGCGCTGCCATTGGCTCAGAGTCGCTGTTTATATTACGTCCCGCTGCGTTCCCCGCGCTGCCATTGGCCTTGCGTCCCTTAGCAACAACTCGCTGATTGGACCAACGGCCGTTCCAACGGTCCCAACGGCCGTCGCAACGGTGCCCAACGGTTTAAACGGCCGTCGACGGTTCAAACGGCCATTTGAGCGGCGCCCGTTCACGTGGGAGCATCTCCCACCCCCTCTGCTGCTCCCCCCTTTCCGGGGAGCGAGGAGGTTTTCGTGGGAGTCGGGCCGGCCGGCGAAAGGCCAACACCTGGGAAAGTGCGAAGACCGTCGTGGACCGAGGGAGTTTTTTCAACTGAGGGGAAAGGACGGAGGAAATATTTGGCGGGAGAGGTCGAGGGCACGACGCGGGAATTCCCCTCGAGAGCTCGAGGGGAACATGAGGGACATCGGTCGCAAAAACTGAGGAGTTTTCCCCTCGAAAACCCGAGGGAATTTCCCTCGAGGGGACGTTGGTCGCGAAAACCGAGGAGAATTTCCCTCTAAAACACCGAGGGGACGACGAAGAGTTGTAGCTGGAAAACTGAGGAGAGGGCGAAGGAATCTACCTGGAAAAACCCGTGGGACTTTGGTCGCTAAAACCGAGGAGGATTTCCCTCGAGAGCTCGAGGGGACGAGGAGGAAATTTTCCTCGAGAGTTCGAGGGCACGACGAGGAAATTTCCCTCCAGAGCTCGAGCGAACGAAGGTGGACTTTGGTCGCGAGAACTGAGGAGAATTTCCCTCGCATTGGAAACCCCAGTAGAGAGAGGACGGAGAATTGTAGAGTGGAAAACTGAGGAGAGGACGAAGGAACTTCCCTCGAGTGCTCAAGGGACTTTGGTCGCGAAAACCGAGGAGGATTTCCCTCGAAAACCCAAGGGGAACGACAAGGAAATTTCCCTCGAGAGTTCGAGGTGAACGAGGGGGGACTTTGTGCGCGAAAACTGAGGAGAATTTCCTCGAAAACCCGAGGAGAGGACGAAGAGTTTTAACTGGAAAACCCAGGAGAGGACGAAGAATTGTAGACTGGAAAACTGAGGAGAGGACGAAGTAATTTCCCCCGAAAACTCGAGGAGACGACAAGGAAATTTCCCTCGAGAGCTCGAGGGGACAACGAGTGACTTCGGTCACGGAAATTGCAGAGGATTTCCCTCGAAAACTCGAGGAGACGATAAAGAGTTTTGTCTTGAAGACCGACCGAGGAAGTGTTTTAACTGGAAAACCAGAGGAGAGGACGAAGAATTATTTAACTCGAGAGCTCGAGGGACTTTGGTCACGAAAACGGAGGAGAATTTCCCTGAAAACCGAGGAGAGGACGAAGACTTTTAACTGGAAAACCCAGGAGAGGACAAAGAATTGTAGACTGGAAAACTGAGGAGAGGACGAAGGAATTTCCCTCGTGAGTTCGAGGGGACGAAAGGGACTTTGGTCGGGAAAACTGAGGAGTATTTCCCTCGAAAACACGAGGGGACGAGGAGGAAATTTCCTTCGAGTGTTCGAGGCAACGACAAGAAATTAGTCCCCGAAAACGACGGAGAATTTCCTCGAAAACCAAGGAGAGGACGACAACATTTCGAGGAAAGGAAATTTCCCTCGGAAACTCGTGGCGGCAACAACTTTGGTCTCAAAATCTAAGGAAGAGTTTTGTCTCGTAAACCGAGGAGAAAGCAACGAAAATTCCCTCGAAAACGGAGGAGAATTCCCTCGAAAACTGAGGAAAGAAGGAAGAGTTTTAACTGGAAAACCGAGGAGAGGAGGAAGAAATTTCCCTCAAAAACACGAGGACATTGGTCTCAAAAACGGAGGAGAATTTCCTTAAAAATTGAGGAGAGTTTTGTCTCAAAGACCGAGGAAACGTTTCAACTGGAAATCCCGAGGAGACAACAAGGAGTTTTGTCTGGAAAACTGAGGCCCGGAGGAAGCAATTTCCCTCGAAAACCCGAGGGGTCGACGAGGACTTTGGTCTCGAAAACGGAGGAGATGAGGAAGAGTTTTGTCCCAAAAAGCAAGGAAGAATTTTAACTGGAAAACCCAGGAGAGGACGAAGAATTATAGACTCAAAAGCCAAGGAGAGGACGAAGAAACTTCCCTGGAAAACTCGAGGGGACGGCGTGGACTTTGGTCTCAAAAACTCAGGCGAATTTCCTCGAAGACTGAAGAGAGCGCGAAGAATTTTGTCCCAAGGGCCAAGGGCAGGAGCAAGAATTTTCTTCCGGAAACTGAGAAGACTACGAGGAATTTTGGCTGGAAAACTGAGGGCAGGAGGAAGGAGACGGGAGCGGAGGGAAGATTGGTCACGAGAACCGAGGAGAGAGGAGGAAGATTGAGATTTGGGAAAGTTACGCTCTTCGAGAAACAGCGGGAAGATGGTCGCCGCCATCCACCGCCATCTTGGAAGCGGCGGGCTTTGAGAGAGAGCGAACGAGAGAGAGGGAGGGAAGGAAAAGGGATGACAGAAGGGGTGGCCAGCCCGTAGGTCAGACTGGCGCCCTCGAAACGGAGGGCGCAGGCATGCGGCGCGCGTACAGGCGTGCGCCCACAGCGGCGACGGCAGACGGGTAATGCGCGGGCAAAGCCCCGGCCCTCCCGGAGTCGGCAGCGGCGGAAGAGATCGCCCGCGCGGAAGAAGACCCCGAGAGCGCCATGCAAAAAGCCTGCCCGGCGCCGGAAAAAGAAAATGGCCGTCTGCAAGAAGAAGAAAATGGCCGCCAAGCGGGGCAGGAAGAAGAACGTGGCCGCCGGCCAACAGAAGACGGCTCCCAGTCGGAGGAGGAGCTCGCCCAGGTTCAAGACGAGGCGAGCGGCGGACTGCAAGCAGAAAACCCGGAGCGGTTTGCTGCCGCGGACGGCGCCAGCAGGAAGATGCCGGACGTGCGGGAAATGTCCTCACCACCGACCGCCAGCACGGGCGGCCGCGGCCACCTGTGGACACTTCCTGCGCCCGCGCGCCGGACATTGCGCGGCGTGTGCCGCCGGGCCGCCCGTTTCTTCGCCCGTACAGGCCGCCCGTCGGCGCCACGCGGCCCGGAGTCGCGGCCAGCCATCGGCGCCGGCCCCTTCTATCGTCAGGCGGCGCCGGGTCGTCCGGCCTGCCCCGCCAAGGGTCCCCCGATGCCCGCGCTTGCACGGTGATATTTTGGTCGAACGCGAGCGCCAACGGGAGTGCCTCTTCTTGCCACGGGTGCCCGAAATGGCGGCGCGTGCCAACGAGTGGCCTCGGCTGTTGGCGGCGCCCGCCATCCCGTACCCCTACACCGGGCGTGACCTCCTGCCGCGCCACGACGCGCTCTTGGCCTGCCGGCGAGCGGGCGGCGGGGGCGAAGGCTCGGGCAACATCAACAACAGCAACAGCAACGTGAACGGCGACGCGCTGGGCCCCGAACCGTGGGACCGGCCGCCCCCGTGGCCACCCGAGCTCCTCTACCCGTGCCCGGCGTGGGTCGGGGCCCGCGACGCCCGCAGGGAGAGCGTGGCGTGGCCCCCGGGGATGCTCTACCCCACGGCCTACGCCCTCCCAGCGCCCGACCACTCCCCGCCGCTCGCGGGCCGGGAACTGAGGCGGGAGAGCGTCCTGTGGCCCCGTGAGTTGGCACTGGGCCCCTCCGCGATCCTCTATCCCGATCCCGGCCGCGGTCCCCGCCGGGGCGCCGTTCTGTGGCCCCGGGAGCCTCCCGCCTCGGCCGCCGCCGTCTCGGAGCCGCCGTGCGCCCGGACCGAGCGGCGGGAGAGCACGGCGTGGTCCCAGGACGTCCCGCCCCCCTCGGGCCCCCAGGAGAGGGAGCGCGGCCTCTCCCCGCCGCGCCCAAGCACGGGCAAATCCCGCGAGTCGCGCCGGGAGAGCGCACTTTGGCCCCTTGAGCTCCCTCCCCCCTCGGGTCCACAGGAGAGGGAGCACGGCCTCTCCCCGCCACGCCCTAGTGCGGGCATTCCCCGGGAGCCCAGGCTCCGGCCCCGTGAGCTCCCTCCCCCCTCGGGCCCTCAGGAGAGGGAGCACGTCCTATCCCCGCCGCGCCCTAGCACGGGCATTCCCCGGGAGCCCAGGCGTGAGAGCGCGCTCTGGCCCCGTGAGCTCTCTCCCCCCTCGGGCCCCCAGGAGAGGGAGCACGGCCTCTCCCCGCCGCGCCCTAGCGCGGGCATTCCCCGGGAGCCGCGTCGGGAGAGCGCGCTCTGGCCCCGGGAGGTTTCGCTGCCCCCCGGCGGCGCCCCCCGCCCGCTGAGGGAGCACGACCTCTCGCCGCCGCGCGCGGTCGCTGCTCCGCCCCGCGACCTGCGCCAGGAGGGCGCGGCCCGGGACACATGCCGGGAGCAAGCTCCCCCCTCGGGCCCCCAGGCGAGGGATATTGACCCCTCCTCGACGCGCCCTAGCGCCGCCGTTCCCCTGGACACGCGCCGGGAGAGCCTGGCCTGGCCCCGCGAGGTCTCTCCGCCTTCCGCCCCCCAAGAGAGGGAGACGGACCTCGCCGGGGCCGCCTCCCGTGAGCCGCGGCGGGAGAGCGCGATCTGGCCCCGCGAGGGCCCGGGGCCTCAGGACGCGGCCACTGACCGACCCCCGCCCGCCGCGCCGGGCCCCGGCGCCTCGCGGGACCCCAGGAGGGAGGGCGTGGAGTGGCCCCCGGACAGCGCCGCCTCGTCCGCCCCAGCGCCCAACGCCGCGCAAACCGCGCCCAGGGACCCTCGTCGCGATAGCGTGGCCTGGCCTCGCGGACAATTGCCTTGAGACTCAGAATTTTACCCCCCCCCAATCCCTGCCAAACAAATATTACAATTTCAGAAAAACCGCTTTGAAGTCACTGCAGCCAAGTGTTAAGACAGGTGAGCTTTACAAGATTGATTTAGTTTAGACTATTGGCGTGTGCGCGGTGAAACGCTTACGTTGTTGCGCGCTGACCAGCCAGCGAAATCTAACTCACACAGAAACACAGAAACGTAGAAAATAGGTGCATTGCGTACAGTTTTGGTCACCTAATCTGAAGTAGGTTCACTAGGTTAATTCCCGGAATGGCGGGACTGTTGTATGTTGAAAGGCTGGAGCGATTGGGCTTGTATACACTGGAATTTAGAAGGATGAGGGGGGATCTTATTGAAACATATAAGATAATTAGGGGATTGGACACATTAGAGGCAGGAAACATGTTCCCAATGTTGGGGGAGTCCAGAACAAGGGGCCACAGTTTAAGAATAAGGGGTCGGCCATTTAGAACGGAGATGAGGAAGAACTTTTTCAGTCAGAGAGTGGTGAAGGTGTGGAATTCTCTGCCTCAGAAGGCAGTGGAGGCCAGTTCGTTGGATGCTTTCAAGAGAGAGCTGGATAGAGCTCTTAAGGATAGCGGAGTGAGGGGGTATGGGGGAGAAGGCAGGAACGGGGTACTGATTGAGAGTGATCAGCCATGATCGCATTGAATGGCGGTGCTGGCTCGAAGGGCTGAATGGCCTACTCCTGCACCTATTGTCTATTGTCTATTGAAAGACATTCTTGCCTTAGAGGGAGTACAGAGAAGGTTCACCAGATTGATCCCTGGGATGGCGGGACTTTCATACGAAGAAAGACTGGATAGACTCGGCTTGTGCTCGCTGTGATTTAGAAGATTGAGGGGGGGATCTTGGCCTTGGCATGTTGGCCTTCATAACAAGAGGAGTTGAGTATCGGAGCAAAGAGGTCCTTCTGCAGTTGTACAGGGCCCTAGTGAGACCACACCTGGAGTACTGTGTGCAGTTTTGGTCTCCAAATTTGAGGAAGGATATTCTTGCTATCGAGGGCGTGCAGCGTAGGTTTACTAGGTTAATTCCCGGAATGGCGGGACTGTCGTATGTTGAAAGACTGGAGCGACTAGGCTTGTATACACTGGAATTTAGAAGGATGAGAGGGGATCTTATCGAAACGTATAAGATTATTAAGGGGTTGATTATTGATCCACAATCAGTACCCCGTTCCTGCTTTCTCCCCGTATCCCTTGATTCCGTTAGCTCGAAGAGCTAAATCTAACCCAGTGAATCGGCCTCCACTGTGGCAGAGAATTCCACAGATTCACAACTCTGGGTGAAAAAGTTTCTCCTCACCTCAGTTTTAAATGGCCCCCCCTTTATTCTTAGATGACCAAAACTGCACACAGTACTCCAGATGTGGTCTTACCAGGGCCCTGTACAACTGCACTAGAACCTCTTTACTCCTGAACTGAAATCCTCTCGTTATGAAGGCCAACATGCCATTAGCTTTCTTCACGGCCTGCTGTACCTACACGCCAACTTTCAGTGATTGGTGTACAAGGACACCCAGGTCTCTATAAGATCCCCTCTCATCCTGGCCTCCCCTTTATTCTTAGACTGTGTGGCCCCTGGTTCTGGATTCCCCCAACATTGGGACCATTTTACAATGCATCTAGCTTGTCCAGTCCTTTTTATAATTTTACACGTCTCTATAAGATCCCCTCTCATCCTTCTAAACTCCAGTGAATATAAGCCCAGTCTTTCCAATCTTTCCTCATACGACAGTCCCGCCATCCCGGGGATTAACCTGGTGAACCTACGCTGCACTGCCTCAATAGCAAGGATGTCCTTCCTCAAATTAGGAGACCAAAACTGTACACAGTACTCCAGGTGTGGTCTTACCAGGGCCCTGTACAACTGCAGAAGAACCTCTTTACTCCTGTACTGAAATCCTCTCGTCATGAAGGCCAACATGCCATTAGCTTTCTTCACTGCCTGCTGTACCTGCATGCCAACTTTCAGTGATTGGTGTACAAGGACACCCAGATCTCTATAAGATCCCCTCTCATCCTTCTAAATTCCAGTGAATATAAGCCCAGTCGACACTTTCTTTCATCGTATGTCGGTACCGCCTTCCTGGTGAGACCACATCTGGACTATTGTGTACAGTTTTGGTCTCCTAGTTTGAGTATAGGAGCAGGGAGGCCCTTCTGCAGTTGTACAGGGCCCTGGTGAGACCACACCTGGGGTATTGCGTACAGCTTTGGTCTCCTAATCTGAGGAAAGACATTCTTGCCATAGAGGGAGTACAGAGAAGGTTCACCAGATTGATCCCTGGGATGGCAGGACTTTCATACGAAGAAAGACTGGATAGACTCGGCTTGTACTCGCTGGAATTTAGAAGATCGAGGGGGGATCTTATAGAAACGTACAAAATTCTCAAGGGGTCGGACAGGCTAGATGCGGGAAGATTGTTCCCGATGTTGGGGAAGTCCAGAACAAGGGGTCACACAGTTTAAGGATAAAGGGGGGAAGTCTTTTAGGACCGAGTTTTTCTTCACACAGAGAGTGGTGAATCTGTGGAATTCACTGCCACAGAAGGTAGTTGAGGCCAGTTCGTTGGCTATATTTAAGAGGGAGTTAGATGTGGCCCTTGTGGCTAAAGGGATCAGGGGGTATGGAGAGAAGGCAGGTACGGGATACTGAGTTGGATGATCAGCCATGATCATATTGAATGGCGGTGCGTACAGGCTCGAAGGGCCGAATGGCCTACTCCTGCACCTATTTTCTATGTTTCTATGTTCTTCTAAACTCCAGCGCGTACAGGCCCAGTGCCGAAACAAAACGCTCGTCGTAGGTTAAACTGGCGAGAGGGGAGGGTTTCAGGGCACGAACCGGAGGGTACTAATGTGAACGGTTGCCGTCTTTTGCAGGAACAAGATCGTGTGAAGACTCGGAGATCGGTCAACAAACGAAGGAGATCGGAAAAATGCCTCAAGGGACCAGACGAAAAACACAGAGGGGAGGGAAGCGAGGAGGAGAGGTAGGTGAAGGGGAGAGAGAGACACTCCTTGTCTACCTGTGACTCCACGTTCAGGGGACTGTGTACCTGCGCTCCTAGATCCCTCTGCTCTACGACACTCCCTGTCTACCTGGGAACTGTGTACCTGCGCTCCTAGATACCTCTGCTCTACAACGCTCCCTGTCTACCTGGGAACTGTGCACCTGCGCTCCTAGATCCCTCTGCTCTACAACGCTCCCTGTCTACCTGGGAACTGTGTACCTGCGCTCCTAGATCCCTCTCTGCTCTACAACACTCCCTGTCTACCTGGGAACAGTGTACCTGCGCTCCGAGATCCCTCTGCTCTACAACACTCCTTGTCTACCTGGGAACTGTGTACCTGCGCTCCGAGTTCCCTCTGCTCTACAACACTCCCTGTCTACCTGTGACACGACTTTCAGGGAACTGTGTACCTGCGCTCCTAGATCCCTCTCTGCTCTACGACACTCCCTGTCTACCTGGGAACTGTGTACCTGCGCTCCTAGATCCCCCTCTGCTCTACAACACTCCCTGTCTACCTGTGACACGACTTTCAGGGAACTGTGTACCTGCGCTCCTAGATCCCTCTCTGCTCTACGACACTCCCTGTCTACCTGGGAACTGTTTACCTGCGCTCCTAGATACCTCTGCTCTACAACACTCCCTGTCTACCTGGGAACTGTGTACCTGCGCTCCTAGATCCCTCTCTGCTCGACGACACTCCCTGTCTACCTGGGAACTGTTTACCTGCGCTCCTAGATACCTCTGCTCTACAACAATCCCTGTCTACCTGGGAACTGTGTACCTGCGCTCCTAGATCCCTCTCTGCTCTACGACACTCCCTGTCTACCTGGGAACTGTGTACCTGAGCTCCTAGATCCCTCTCTGCTCTACGACGCTCCCTGTCTACCTGTGACACCACTTTCAGGGAACTGTGTATCAGCACTCCTAGATAATAGACAATAGACAACAGGTGCAGGAGGAGGCCATTCGGCCCTTCGAGCCTGTACGCACCGCCATTCAATGTGATCATGGCCGATCATTCTCAATCAATACCCCGTTCCTGCCTTCTCCCCATACCCCTGACTCCTCTATCCTTAAGAGCTCTATCCAGCTCTCTCTTGAATGCATTCAGAGAATTGGCCTCCACTGCCTTCTGAGGCAGAGAATTAATCCCACAGATTCACAACTCTCTGACTGAAAAAGTTTCCGTTCTGAATGGCCGACCCCTTATTCTTAAACTGTGTGGCCCCTTGTTCTGACTCCCCCAACATTGGGAATATGTTTCCTGCCTCTAACGTGTCCAACCGCTTAATAATCTTATACGTTTCGATAAGATCTCCTCTCATCCTTCTAAATTCCAGTGTATACAAGCCTAGTCGCTCCAGTCTTTCAACATACGACAGTCCCGCCATTCCGGGAATTAACCTGGTAAACCTACGCTGCACGCCCTCAATAGCAAGAATCCCTCTGCTCCACAACACTCCCTGTCTACCTGTGACACCACTTTCAGGGAACTGTGTACCTGCGCTCCTAGATCCCTCTCTGCTCTACAACACTCCCTGTCTACCTGGGGACTGTGTACCTGCGCTCCTAGATCCCTCTGCTCTACAACACTCCCTCTGAAGGTCCCATACGGGAGATTGGTGACCAAAATTAGAGCACATGGTATTAGGGTAGGGTGTTGACATGGATAGAGAATCGGTTGGCAGACAGGAAGCAAAGAGTAGGAATAAATGTGTCCTTTTCAGAATGGCAGGCAGTGGTGAGTGGAGTGCTCGGTGTTGGGGGCCATAACATATAAGATTATTAAGGGGTTGGACACGTTAGAGGCAGGAAACATGTTCCCAATGTGGGGGGAGTCCAGAACCAGGGGCCACACACAGTTTAAGAATAAGGGGTCGGCCATTTAGAACGGAAACTTTTTCAGTCAGAGAGTTGTGAATCTGTGGGATTAATTCTCTGCCTCAGAAGGCAGTGGAGGCCAATTCTCTGAATGCATTCAAGAGAGAGCTGGATAGAGCTCTTAAGGATAGCGGAGTCAGGGGGTGTGGGGAGAAGGCAGGAACGCGGTACTGATTGAGAATGGTCAGCCATGATCACATTGAATGGCAGTGCGTACAGGCTCGAAGGGCCGAATGGCCTCTTCCTGCACCTATTGTCTATAAACTAGTGTGTGAACAGGCAATCGCTGGTCGGCACGGACTCGGTGGGCCGAAGGGCCTGTTTCCGTGCTGTATCTAAAGTATTCTATGTACTTTCAGGGCAAATCCAGAGCTGAAAAACTCAAAGAGACTTCGTTGCCTCAAAAACGTGAGTTATTCGAGACGGGGAGAGGAGGGGGGGCCTTGGAAGGGAAAGAGTAGAGGGAGAGAGAGGGAGAGAGGGAGAGAAAGAGAGAGAGGGAGAGAAAGAGAGAGAGGGAGAGAGAGGGAGGGAGAGAGAGGGAGAGAGAGGGAGAGAGAGGGAGAGAGAGAAATGGGGAGAGAGAGAAAGGGGGGAGGGAGAGAGGGGGAGAGAGGGGGAGAGAGAGAGAGGGAGTGAAAGAGGGAGAGATAGGGGGAGAGAGAGAGAAAGAGAAACGGGGAGAGAGAGAAAGGGGGAGAGAGAGGGGGAGAGAGGGGGAGAGAGAGAGAGAGAGGGAGTGAGAGAAAGAGGGAGAGATATGGGGAGAGAGAGAGAGAAGGGGAGAGGGAGAGAGAGGGATGGACGGAGGTAGAGGGAGAGAGAGGGAGGGAGAGGGAGGGAGGGAGAGAGAGAAGGGGAGAGAGAGAAGGGGAGAGGGAGAGAAAGAGAGAGAGAGAGAGAAGGGGAGAGAGAGAGAAGGGGAGAGGGAGAGAGAGGGAGGGAGAGAGGGAGAGAAAGAGAGAGAGAGAGAAACGGGGGGAGAGAGAGAGAGAGAAACGGGGAGAGAGAGAAGGGGAGAGGGAGAGAGAGAAAGAGAGAGAGAGAGAGAGAGAGACAATAGACAATAGGTGCAGGAGTAGGCCATTCAGCCCTTCGAGCCAGCACCGCCATTCAATGCGATCATGGCTGATCACTATCAATCAGTACCCCGTTCCTGCCTTCTCCCCATACCCCCTCACTCCGCTATCCTTAAGAGCTCTATCCAGCTCTCTCTTGAAAGCATCCAACGAACTGGCCTCCACTGCCTTCTGAGGCAGAGAATTCCACACCTTCACCACCCTCTGACTGAAAAAGTTCTTCCTCATCTCCGTTCTAAATGGCCTACCCCTTATTCTCAAACTGTGGCCCCTTGTTCTGGACTCCCCCCAACATTGGGAACATGTTATCTGCCTCTAATGTGTCCAATCCCCTAATTATCTTATATGTTTCAATAAGATCCCCCCTCATCCTTCTAAATTCCAGTGTATACAAGCCCAATCGCTCCAGCCTTTCAACATACGACAGTCCCGCCATTCCGGGAATTAATCTAGTGAACCTACGCTGCACGCCCTCCATAGCAAGAATATCCTTCCTCAAATTTGGAGACCAAAACTGCACACAGTACTCCAGGTGCGGTCTCACCAGGGCCCGGTACAACTGTAGAAGGACCTCTTTGCTCCTATACTCAACTCCTCTTGTTACGAAGGCCAACATTCCATTGGCTTTCTTCACTGCCTGCTGAACCTGCATGCTTCCTTTCATTGACTGATGCACTAGGACACCCAGATCTCGTTGAACTCCCCCTCCTCCTAACTTGACACCATTCAGATAATAATCTGCCTTTCTATTCTTACTTCCAAAGTGAATAACCTCACACTTATCTACATTAAACTGCATCTGCCATGTATCCGCCCACTCACACAACCTGTCCAGGTCACCCTGCAGCCTTATTGCATCTTCCTCACAATTCACACTACCCCCCAACTTAGTATCATCTGCAAATTTGCTAATGGTACTTTTAATCCCTTCGTCTAAGTCATTAATGTATATCGTAAATAGCTGGGGTCCCAGCACCGAACCTTGCGGTACCCCACTGGTCACTGCCTGCCATTCCGAAAGGGACCCATTTATCCCCACTCTTTGCTTTCTGTCTGTTAACCAATTTTCTATCCATGTCAGTACCCTACCCCCAATACCATGTGCCCTAATTTTGCCCACTAATCTCCTATGTGGGACCTTGTCGAAGGCTTTCTGAAAGTCGAGGTACACCACATCCACTGACTCTCCTTGTCAATTTTCCTAGTTACATCCTCAAAAAATTCCAGTAGATTTGTCAAGCATGATTTCCCCTTCGTAAATCCATGCTGACTCGGAACGATCCCGTTACTGCTATCCAAATGCTCAGCAATTTCGTCTTTTATAATTGACTCCAGCATTTTCCCCACCACTGATGTCAGACTAACTGGTCTATAATTACCCGTTTTCTCTCTCCCTCCTTTCTTAAAAAGTGGGATAACATTTGCTATTCTCCAATCCACA
Source organism: Rhinoraja longicauda (assembly GCF_053455715.1). Lineage (NCBI taxonomy): Eukaryota > Metazoa > Chordata > Chondrichthyes > Rajiformes > Arhynchobatidae > Rhinoraja > Rhinoraja longicauda. The sequence goes on from NC_135991.1 coordinate 17,386,801, forward strand.
GGAACTGATCCTGAATCTATAGAACATTGAAAAATGATCTCCAATGCTTCCACTATTTCTAGAGCCACCTCCTTAAGTACTCTGGGATGCAGACCATCAGGCCCTGGGGATTTATCAGCCTTCAGTCCCATCAGTCTACCCAAAACCATTTCCTGCCTAATGTGGATTTCCTTCAGTTCCTCCATCACCCTAGGTTCTCCAGCCCCTAGAACATTTGGGAGATTGTGTGTATCTTCCTCAGTGAAGACAGATCCAAAGTAACGGTTTAACTCGTCTGCCATTTCTTTGTTCCCCATAATAAATTCCCCTGCTTCTGTCTTCAAGGGACCCACATTTGCCTTGACTATTTTTTTCCTCTTCACGTACCTAAAAAAACTTTTGCTATCCTCCTTTATATTATTGGCTAGTTTACCCTCGTACCTCATCTTTTCTCCTCGTATTGCCTTTTTAGTTAACTTTTGTTGCTCTTTAAAAGAGTCCCAATCCTCTGTCTTCCCACTCTTCTTTGCTATGTTATACTTCCTCTCCTTAATTTTTATGCTGTCCCTGACTTCCCTTGTCAGCCACAGGTGTCTCTTACTCCCCTTAGAGTCTTTCCACCTCTTTGGAATAAAATTGATCCTGCAACCTCTGCATTATTCCCAGGAATACCTGCCATTGCTGTTCTACCGTCTTCCCTGCTAGGGGCCTCCTTCCAATCAATTTTGGCCAGCTCCCGCCTCATGCCTCTGTAATCCCCTTTGCTATACTGCAATACCGACACTTCCGATTTTCCCTTCTGCCTTTCCATTTGCAGAGTAAAACTTATCATGTTGTGATCACTGCCTCCTAATGGCTCTTTTACCTCTAGTCCCCTTACCAGATCAGGATCATTACACAACACTAAATCCAGAATTGCCTTCTCCCTGGTAGGCTCCAGTACAAGCTGTTCTAAGAATCCATCTCGAAGGCACTCTACAAACTCTCTTTCCTGGGGTCCATTTCCAACCTGATTTTCCCAGTCTACCTGCATGTTGAAATCTCCCATAACCACCGTAGCATTACATTTTTGACACGCCAATTTTATCTCCTGATTTAACTTGCACCCTAAGTCGAGGCTACTGTTTGGGGGCCTATAGATAACTCCATTAGGGTCTTTTTACCCTTACAATTTCTCATTTCTATCCATACTGATTCAACATCTCCTGATTCTATGTCACCCCTTGCAAGGGAATGAATATCATTCCTTACCATCAGAGCAACCCCACCCCCTCTGCCCACCTGTCTGTCTTTTCTATACGTTGTGTACCCCTGAATATTCAGTTCCCAGCCCTGGTCCTCTTGTAGCCATGTCTCAGTGATCCCTACAACATCATACTTGCCCATGACTAACTGAGCCTCAAGCTCATCCACTTTATTTTTTATACTACGCGCATTTAAGTACAACACTTTAACTTCTGTATTTACCTCCCCTCTCACATCGTTCACAATTGGCCCTGCCCTTAATTTCTTTTCCGCTCTGGAACTTCTGTTCCCATTCTTCCTAGAGTCTTTTGCAATATCTCCTGTATTCCCTTTTACCTCATCTTCATATTCACAATTTGTTAACCCCTCCCCCCCACTACTTAGTTTAAAGCCACAGGTGTCACACTAGCAAACCTGCCTGCCAGAATGTTTGTCCCCCTGCTGTTAAGATGCAACCCGTCCCTTTTGTACAAGTCACCCCTAGCCCAGAAGAGATCCCAGTGGTCCAGAAATCTAAATCCCTGCTCTCTGCACCAGTCCCTCAGCCATAAATTCATACCCTCTATCTCTCTGTTCCTGGCCTCACCAGCACGAGGTACCGGTAGCAGTCCAGAGATAACCACCTTCGACGTCCTACTTCTCAGCGTTTTTCCCAACTCTCTAAACTCCCGCTGTAGCACCTCCTTCCTCTTCCGCCCGACGTCATTCGTGCCCACGTGCACAACGACTTCAGGTTGATCGCCTTCCCTCGCTAGGAGAGAGGGAGGGATGGAGGTAGAGTGGGAGGGAAAGGGAGGGAGAGGGAGAGGGAGGGATGGAGAGAGAGAGGGGAAGGAGGAGAGAGGGAAGGGGAGAGGGAGAGAGAGAGGGGGGAAGAGAGAGAGGGAGGGAGAGAGAGAGAGGGAGGGACGGAGTTAGAGGGGAGGGAAAGGGAGGGAGGGACATAGGTAGGGGAGAGGGAGGGGGAGAGAGAGAGGGAGAGAAAGAGAGAAACGGGGAGAGAGAGAAGGGGAG
>NC_135991.1:17389538-17392038 GCF_053455715.1 Rhinoraja longicauda
GAGGGGAGGGGAGGAGAGGGGGGGAGAGGGGAGGGGATTAGAGGGGGAGGAGAGGGGAGGGGAGGAGATGAGAGGGGAGGAGATAGGAGAGGGGAGGGGGAGGAGAGAAAAGAGGGGAGGGGAGGGGAGGAGAGGGGAGAAGGGAGGGGAGAGGGTTAAATTGAGAACAAGACCACAGCGACCCCCTCTTGACCCTTACGACCATGCCCCAACGTCCACCTGACCCTTACAATGTTCGAACTGACCCTGTGACCTCACACGACCTCCGAACTGACCCTAAAATTGCTGAGCTGACCCCACGACCCCGAATCGACTCTTACGACCTTGGACCCGACCTCGCGTCCTTCAGACTGACCCCACGACCTCCACCTGACCCCGCGACCTCCCCGTGACCTCACAATTGACCCCACAATCTCTGCAACGCCCCGACGACCTCCAAAATGGCCCTACAACCTCAGAAATTACCCTCCACGAGCTCCGAAACAGGTCTGTGAGCTGAGAGTTGACCCGACCACCTCCAAAATGACCCCCTACAACCTCCGAAATTAACCCCACAATCTCAGGAATGGCACCACGGACTCCTACGACGTCCGAAACGACCCCGGTCACCTCAGAAATGGCTCTTGCGGTCTCTTAAATGACTCAAAATTGACCCCCACGACCTCTGTAACGACCCCCATAAAACTCAGACATCACACCGTGGTCTCAGAACCGACCCCGTCGAACTGCGCAAACAATAGACAATAGACAATATGTGCAGGAGGAGGCCATTCGGCCCTTCGAGCCTGTACGCACCGCCATTCAATGTGATCATGGCTGATCATTCTCAATCAGTACCCCGTTCCTGCCTTCTCCCCATACCCCCTGACTCCGCTATCCTTAAGAGCTCTATCCAGCTCTCTCTTGAATGCATTCAGAGAATTGGCCTCCACTGCCTTCTGAGGCAGAGAATTAATTCCACAGATTCACAACTCTCTGACTGAAAAAGTTTTTCCTCATCTCCGTTCTAAATGGCCGACCCCTTATTCTTAAACTGTGTGGCCCCTTGTTCTGGACTCCCCCAACATTGGGAACATGTTTCCTGCCTCTAACGTGTCCAACCCCTTAATAATCGTATACGTTTCGATAAGATCTCCTCTCATCCTTCTAAATTCCAGTGTATACAAGCCTAGTCGCTCCAGTCTTTCAACATATGACAGTCCCACCATTCCGGGAATTAACCTAGTAAACCTACGCTGCACGCCCTCAATAGCAAGAATATCCTTCCTCAAATTTGGAGACCAAAACTGCACACAGTACTCCAGGTGCGGTCTCACTAGGGCCCTGTACAACTGCAGAAGGACCTCTTTGCTCCTATACTCAACTCTTCTTGTTATGAAGGCCAACATGCCATTGGCTTTCTTCACTGCCTGCTGTACCTGCATGCTTCCTTTCAGTGACTGATGCACTAGGACACCCAGATCTCGTTGTACGTCCCCTGTTCCTAACTTGACACCATTCAGATAATACTCTGCCTTCCTGTTCTTACCTCCAAAGTGGATAACCTCACACTTCTCCACATTAAACTGCATCTGCCATGCATCCGCCCACTCACACAACCTGTCCAAGCACCCTGCAACCTCATAGCATCTTCCTCACAGTTCACACTGCCACCCAGCTTTGTATCATCTGCAAATTTGCTAATGGTGCTTTTAATCCCTTCATCCAAGCCATTAATGTATATTAAACTTGGACGTGGCACACACGACTTCAGAAATGACCCCAATTTTGAACTCAAAATTAACCCTTTGACCTCCGAAATGACTCGCAAAGACTCAGAAATTGAATTGAATTGAATATATAAATATATATAATTGAAAATATTTAAGTGTGTTATCGTGTCATAGAAACATAGAAAATAGGTGCAGGAGTAGGCCATTCGGCCCTTCGAGCCTGTACGCACCGCCATTCAATATGATCATGGCTGATCATCCAACTCAGTATCCCGTACCTGCCTTCTCTCCATACCCCCTGATCCCTTTAGCCACAAGGGCCACATCTAACTCCCTCTTAAATATAGCCAATGAACTGGCCTCAACTACCCTCTGTGGCAGAGAATTCTACAGATTCACCACTCTCTGTGTGAAAAAAAACTTTTCTCATCTCGGTCCTAAAAGACTTCCCCCTTATCCTTAAACTGTGTGGCCCCTTGTTCTGGACTTCCCCAACATCGGGAACAATCTTCCTGCATCTAGCCTGACCTCAGAATTGACTGTGCAACATCAGAAATGATTCCATTTCATCGCAGAGAGGGAGGAGGGAGAGAGAGGCTTCTACTCTGGCTTCTACTCTGGGGCTGTAGAGAGCATCCTGTCCGGCAACATCACAGTCTGGTTTGGGAACAGCTCTGCCCAGGACAGGACGGCCCAGCGGAGAGTAGTGCGTTCGGCAGAAGGCACCATGGGAACTACACTCGTCCCCCTGCAGGACCTATACATCAGGAGGTGTAGATCCAGAGCCA
>NC_135991.1:17397038-17414386 GCF_053455715.1 Rhinoraja longicauda
GTGAGGAGGGGGGAGAGGAGGGGGGGAGAGGAGGAGGGGGGGAGAGGAGGGGGGGAGAGGAGGAGGGGGGAGAGAGGAGGAGGGGGGGAGAGGAGGGGGGAGAGAAAGAGGGGGGGGAGAGAGGAGGGGGGGGAGAGAGGAGGGGGGGGAGGGGGAGGAAAGAGGAGAGGAGGGGGGAGAGGAGGAGGGGGGAGAGCAGGAGGGGGGAGAGGAGGAGGGGGGGAGAGAGGAGGGGGGGAGAGGAGGGGGGAGAGAAAGAGGGGGGGAGAGGAGGAGGGGGGGAGAGGGGGGAGGGGGGAGAGGAGGAGGGGGGGAGAGGAGGAGGGGGGGAGAGGGGGAGGGGGGAGAGGAGGAGGGGGGGAGAGGAGGAGGGGGAGAGGAGGAGAGGAGATGGGGGAGAGGGGGGGAGAGAGAGGAGGGGAGAGGAGGGGGGGAGAGGAGGGGGGAGAGGAGGAGGGGGGGAGAGGAGGGGGGGGAGAGGTGGAGGGGGGGAGAGGAGGAGGGGGGAGAGGAGGGGGGAGAGAGAGGAGGAGGGGGGGAGAGGAGGAGGGGGAGAGGAGGGGGGGGTGAGGAGGGGGGAGAGGAGGGGGGGAGAGGAGGAGGGGGGGAGAGGAGGGGGGGAGAGGAGGAGGGGGGAGAGGAGGAGGGGGGGGAGAGGAGGAGGGGGGGAGAGGTGGAGGGGGGAGAGGAGGAGGGGGGGAGAGGAGGAGGGGGGGAGAGGAGGAGGGGGGAGAGGAGGAGGGGGGGAGAGGAGGAGGGGGGGAGAGGAGGGGGGAGAGAGAGGAGGGGGGAGAGGAGGAGGGGGGGAGAGAGGAGGATGGGGGAGTGAAGGAGGGGGGGAGAGAGAGGGGGGGAGAGGAGGGGAGAGGAGGAGGGGGAGAGGAGGAGGGGGGGAGAGAGAGGGGGAGAGAGAGGGGGAGAGGAGGAGGGGGGGAGAGGAGGGGGGGGAGAGGAGGAGGGGGGAGAGGAGGAGGGGGGGAGAGAGAGGGGGGAGAGAGAGGGGGGAGAGGAGGAGGGGGGGAGAGGAGGGGGGGAGAGGAGGAGGGGGGAGAGGAGGAGGGGGGAGAGAGAGGGGGGAGAGAGAGGGGGAGAGGAGGAGGGGGGGAGAGGAGGAGGGGGGGAGAGAGGGGGGGAGAGAGAGGGGGGGAGTGGGGGGGGGGAGAGGTGGGGGGGGAGTGAGGAGGAGGGGGGGAGAGGAGGAGGGGGGAGAGGAGGGGGGGAGAGGAGGAGGGGGGAGAGGAGGAGGGGGGAGAGGAGGAGGGGGGGAGAGGGGGGGGAGGAGGGGGGGGAGAGACGAGGGGGGAGAGGAGGGGGGGAGAGGGAGGGGGGAGAGGAGGGGGGGGGGGAGAGGAGGGGGGGGGGAGAGGAGGGGGGGGGGAGAGGAGGAGGGGGAGAGGAGGAGGGGGGGAGAGAGGAGGGGGGGGAGAGGAGGGGGGGAGAGGAGGGGGGAGAGAAGGAGGGGGGGGAGGAGGGGGGGGGGAGAGGTGGGGGGGAGAGGAGGGGAGGGAGAGGAGGAGGGGGGGAGAGGGGGGGGGGGGAGAGGAGGAGGGGGAGAGGAGGGGGGGAGAGGAGGAGGGGGGGGGAGGAGGAGGGGGGGAGATGAGGGGGAGAGAGGAGGAGGGGGGGGAGAGGAGGGGGGGGAGAGGAGGAGGGGGGGAGAGGAGGGGGGGGAGAGAGGGGGGGGGAGAGGAGGAGGGGGGGGAGAGGAGGAGGGGGGGAGAGGAGGAGGGGGGGAGATGAGGAGGGGGGGAGATGAGGAGGGGGGGAGAGGAGGAGGGGGGGAGAGGGGGGAGAGAGAGAGGGGGGGAGAGGAGAGGGGGGGAGAGGAGGAGGGGGGAGAGGGGACACGATGTGTTGACGTCAGAGACAGGGGAGAGGGGACACGACGTACTGACGTCACAGACAGAGGGGGCGGGACGACGCGACGTGCGGACGTCTGAGACCGAGGGGGCGGAAAAGCGCGACGTGGTGACGTCAAAGGGGGCGGGGCGACAGCACCTGTTGACGTCGGAGACCGAGGGGGCGGGACAACGCGAGGTGCTGACGTCAGAGACAGAGGAGGCAGGACGACGCGAGGTGCTGACGTCAGAGACAGAGGGGGCAGGGAGACGCGACGTGCTGACGTCACCTGCCGCCTCCCTCAGCAGGTAGAAGGGGCCGTTGATGGCGGCGCCGCCCGCCCCTCCTCCTCCTCCTCCTGGTCCTCCCGGGAGTTTGGAGCCGTCGGCGGGAGAGAAGAGCGCGTTGATGGCGTCCATTTCCCTTTCTCTTTGTATCTCTGTATCCCGAAAGCTCTCCGCCTCAGGTCGACATCGACGTCGCCGTCGCCATCTTTGCTTCTTCTCCAAGGGGGCCGAAGCCAGCAGGGGGCGGGGCAAGGGGTTTGACTGACGGGGGTCTGAACCAATAGCAGTGCCGGGGAGGCGGGACGTGGGAAGGTTGAATCAATTCGGCATCGAGGGGACGATTAAGGGGGCGGGACTTGCGTTGTCGAGGGCAGAGCAGTTGACGAGCGACCAATCAGCGTTCGGAAGCGGGACACGAGTTGACTGACACGGGTATGAACCAATAGCAGTGCCGGGGAGGCGGGACGGTTGCACCAATGAGGCATCGAGGAGTCGGGAAGTGCGTTGTCGGGGGAGAGCAGGTAGACGAGCGACCAATCAGCAACGTTCGGAAGGGGGACAGGATGAAGCTGCATTGAACCAATAACTGCCTTGGAAGCAGATGAACCAATGGAGCGGGAGTGGGCGGGATGTGGGGGTGACGGGCGGGCCGATAAACCAATGGGGGGGAGGTTTGTTCACGGGCGGGCGGAAGAACCAATGGGGTGCGAGGGTGGCGGCGAGTGAGCGGGACGTGAGGGTGACGGGCGGGCGGAGGAACCAATGGGTTGTAAGTGGAGGGACATGGGGGTGACGGGCGGGGGAACCAATGTGGGGGAGGGGGCGGGACGTGGGGGTGACGGGCGGGCGGAGGAACCAATGTGGCGGGGAGGGGGTGGGATGTAGGGTGACGGGCGAGCGGCGGAACCAATGGGGGGGAGGGGCGGGATGTGGGGGTGACGGGCGGAGGAACCATTGGGGGGGAGGGGCGGTCGGAGGAACCAATGGGGCGGGAGGGATGGATGCGGGGTTGAAACAAAGGGGCGGAATGTGGGGTGACGGACCAGGGGGGAGGAACCAATGGGGTGGGAGGTTGTCGGGGAGGGGGCGGGATGTGGGGGTGAAGGGCGGGCGGAGGAACCAATTGGGTGTGAGGGGCGGGCGGAGGAACCAATGGGGCTGGAGGTTGGCGGGGAGGGGGCGTGATGTAGGGGTGAAGGGCGGGCGGAGGAACCAATGGGGTGTGAGGGTCGGGCGGACGAACCAATGGGGCGGGAGGGGGCGGGACGTGGAGGTGACGGGCGGTCGGAGGAACCAATGGGGCGGAAGGGTGGCGGGGAGGGGGCGGGATGTAGGGTGACGGGCGGGCGGCGGAACCATTGGGGGGAGGGGGCGGGATGTGGGTGGTGACGGGCGGAGGAAGGAACAAATGGGGTAGGAGGGGGCGGGACGTGGGGGTGACGGTGGAACCAATGGGGTGGGAGGGTGGCGGTCAGAGGGCGGGCCGTAGTAGACAATAGACAGTAGGTGCAGGAGGAGGCCATTCAGCCCTTCGAGCCTGTACGCACCGCCATTCAATGCGATCATGGCTGAACATTCTCAATCAGTACCCCGTTCCTGCCTTCTCCCCATACCCCCTCACTCCTCTATCCTTAAGAGCTCTATCCAGCTCTCTCTTGAAAGCATCCAGCGAACTGGCCTCCACTGCCTTCTGAGGCAGAGAATTCCACAGATTCACAACTCTCTGACTGAAAAAGTTCTTCCTCATCTCCGTTCTAAATGGCCGACCCCTTATTCTTAAACTGTGGCCCCTTGTTCTGGACTCCCCCAACATTGGGAACATGTTTCCTGCCTCTAATGTGTCCAATCCCCTAATTATCTTATATGTTTCAATAAGATCCCCTCTCATCCTTCTAAATTCCAGTGTATACAAGCCCAATCGCTCCAGCCTTTCAACATACGACAGTCCCGCCATTCCGGGAATTAACCTAGTGAACCTACGCTGCACGCCATCCATAGCAAGAATATCCTTCCTCAAATTTGGAGACCAAAACTGCACACAGTACTCCAGGTGCGGTCTCACCAGGGCCCGGTACAACTGTAGAAGGACCTCTTTGCTCCTATACTCAACTCCTCTTGTTACGAAGGCCAACATTCCATTGGCTTTCTTCACTGCCTGCTGTACCTGCATGCTTCCTTTCATTGACTGATGCACTAGGACACCCAGATCTCGTTGAACTCCCCCTCCTCCTAATTTGACACCATTCAGATAATAATCTGCCTTCCTATTCTTACTTCCAAAGTGAATAACCTCACACTTATCTACATTAAACTGCATCTGCCATGTATCCGCCCACTCACACAACCTGTCCAAGTCACCCTGCAGCCTTCTTGCATCTTCCTCACAATTCACACTACCCCCCACCTTAGTATCATCTGCAAATTTGCTAATGGTACTTTTAATCCCTTCGTCTAAGTCATTAATGTATATTGTAAATAGCTGGGGTCCCAGCACCGAACCTTGCGGTACCCCACTGGTCACTGCCTGCCATTCCGAAAGGGACCCATTTATCCCCACTCTTTGCTTTCTGTCTGTCAACCAATTTTCTATCCATGTCAGTACCCTACCCCCAATACCATGTGCCCTAATTTTGCCCACTAATCTCCTATGTGGGACCTTGTCGAAGGCTTTCTGAAAGTCGAGGTACACCACATCCACCGACTCTCCCCTGTCAATTTTCCTAGTTACATCCTCAAAAAATTCCAGTAGATTTGTCAAACATGATTTCCCCTTCGTAAATCCATGCTGACTCGGAATGATCCCGTTACTGCTATCCAAATGCTCAGCAATTTCGTCTTTTATAATTGACTGCAGCATCTTCCCCACCACTGATGTCAGACTAACTGGTCTATAATTACCCGTTTTCTCTCTCCCTCCTTTCTTAAAAAGTGGGATAACATTTGCTATCCTCCAATCCACAGGAACTGATCCTGAATCTGTAGAACATTGAAAAATGATCTCCAATGCTTCCACTATTTCGAGAGCCACCTCCTTAGTGGTGACGGGCGGGCAGAGGAACCAATGGGGGGCGAGGGGGCGGGACGTGGGGGTGGACGGGCGGACGGAGGAACCAATGGGGTAGGAGGGGGCGGGACGTGGGGGGGGGGTGACGGTGGAACCAATGGGGTGGGAGGGTGGCGGGGAGAGGGCGGGACGTGGTGGTGACGGGCGGAGGAACCAATGGGGGGGGAGGGGGCATGACGGATGGGCGGGGACGACCGGCACGTGAGCCTGACGGGCGGGCGGAGGAACCAATGGGGGGTGAAGGGACGGGACGTGGGGCTGACGGGCGGGCGGCGGAACCAATGGGGCGGGGAAGGGGCGGGACGTGGGGGGTGACGGTGGAACCAATGGGGTGGGAGGGTGGCGGGGTGAGGGCGTGACGTGCTGGTGACGGGCGGGCAGAAGAACCAATGGGTTAGGAGGGGGCGGGACCTGGTTGTGACGGTGGAACCAATGGGGTGGGAGGGTGGCGGGGAGAGGGCGGGACTTGGGGGTGACGTTCGGGCGAGGGAACCAATGGAGGGGGCGGGACGTGGGAGTGACGGGCGGGCGCAGGATCCAATGGGGCTGGAGGGTGGATGGCGTAGGAACCAATGGGGCAGGGAGGGGGCGGGATGTGGGGGTTACGGGCGGAGGACCCAATGGGGTGGGAGGGGCGGGACGTGGGGCGTGACGGGCGGGCAGATGAACCAATGGTGTGGGAGTTTGGCGGGGAGGGGCGGGACGTGTCGTTGACGGACGGACGGATGAGCCAATGGGACGTCGTGGTTGGCTGGGAGGAGGCGGGATGGGCCAATGGGACGTCGAGTTTCCGCTGAGGGAAAGGAGACGGAGAGGGAGAAATGGCGGTGGTGGTGGCGGCGGCGCTCGGGTCGGTGGCGGCCGCCTTCTGGTCGCTGGTGTCGATGGCGGCCTCGGCGGCGCGGCCGCTGCTCCTCCTGCTGCGGCCCTACAACGCCGCGTCCGCCGCCCTCAGCCTGGCCTTCGTGGCGGCCAGGAAAGTGCCGCTCGTCTGTAGTCGCCTCCCCAGCGGCCGCGAGGATGGAGACCCGTGCGCCATGGACTGGGTGAGAGAGAGAGAGAGAGGGTACAGAGAGAGAGGGGTAGAGGGTACAGAGAGGGGTAGAGGGTACAGAGAGAGAGAGGATGGAGACCCGCGCGCCATGGACTGGGTGAGAGAGAGAGAGAGAGAGGGTACAGAGAGAGGGGTAGAGGGTACAGAGAGAGGGGTAGAGGGTACAGAGAGAGAGAGGATGGAGACCCGCGCGCCATGGACTGGGTGAGAGAGAGAGAGAGAGGGTACAGAGAGAGGGGTAGAGGGTACAGAGAGGGGTAGAGGGTACAGAGAGACAGAGAGAGAGGATGGAGACCCGTGCGCCATGGACTGGGTGAGAGAGAGAGGGTACAGAGAGAGGGGTAGAGGGTACAGAGAGAGAGAGAGAGGACGGAGACCCGCGCGCCATGGACTGGGTGAGAGAGAGAGAGAGAGGGTACAGAGAGAGGGGTAGAGGGTACAGAGAGAGAGAGAGGATGGAGACCCGCGCGCCATGGACTGGGTGAGAGAGAGAGGGTACAGAGAGGGGTAGAGGGTACAGAGAGAGAGAGAGGGGATGGAGACCCGTGCGCCATGGACTGGGTGAGAGAGAGAGGGTACAGAGAGAGGGGTAGAGGGTACAGAGAGAGAGAGAGAGGATGGAGACCCGTGCGCCATGGACTGGGTGAGAGAGAGAGAGAGAGGGTACAGAGAGGGGTAGAGGGTACAGAGAGAGAGAGAGAGGATGGAGACCCGCGCGCCATGGACTGGGTGAGAGAGAGAGGGTACAGAGAGAGGGGTAGAGGGTACAGAGAGAGAGAGAGGATGGAGACCCGTGCGCCATGGACTGGGTGAGAGAGAGAGAGGGTACAGAGAGAGGGGTAGAGGGTACAGAGAGAGAGAGGATGGAGACCCGTGCGCCATGGACTGGGTGAGAGAGAGAGGGTACAGAGAGGGGTAGAGGGTACAGAGAGAGAGAGAGAGGATGGAGACCCGTGCGCCATGGACTGGGTGAGAGAGAGAGGGTACAGAGAGGGGTAGAGGGTACAGAGAGAGAGAGGACGGAGACCCGTGCGCCATGGACTGGGTGAGAGAGAGAGGGTACAGAGAGAGGGGTAGAGGGTACAGAGAGAGAGAGAGAGAGAGAGGACGGAGACCCGCGCGCCATGGACTGGGTGAGAGGGAGGGTACAGAGGGTACAGAGAGAGAGAGAGAGAGAGGACGGAGACCCGTGCGCCATGGACTGGGTGAGAGGGTACAGAGGGGGAGGATAGAGGGTACAGAGAGAGAGAGGATGGAGACCCGTGCGCCATGGACTGGGTGAGAGGGTACAGAGGGGGAGGATAGAGGGTACAGAGAGAGAGAGGATGGAGACCCGTGCGCCATGGACTGGGTGAGAGGGAGGGTACAGAGGGGGAGGATAGAGGGTACAGAGAGAGAGAGGACGGAGACCCGTGCGCCATGGACTGGGTGAGAGAGAGAGGGTACAGAGAGGGGTAGAGGGTACAGAGAGAGAGAGGATGGAGACCCGTGCGCCATGGACTGGGTGAGAGAGAGAGGGTACAGAGAGGGGTAGAGGGTACAGAGAGAGAGGACGGAGACCCGTGCGCCATGGACTGGGTGAGAGAGAGAGGGTACAGAGGGGGAGGGTAGAGGGTACAGAGAGAGAGGATGGAGACCCGTGCGCCATGGACTGGGTGAGAGAGAGAGGGTACAGAGAGAGGGGTAGAGGGTACAGAGAGAGAGAGAGGATGGAGACCCGTGCGCCATGGACTGGGTGAGAGAGAGAGAGGGTACAGAGAGGGGTAGAGGGTACAGAGAGGGAGAGGATGGAGACCCGTGCGCCATGGACTGGGTGAGAGGGAGGGTTCAGAGAGGGGTAGAGGGTACAGAGAGGGAGAGGATGGAGACCCGTGCGCCATGGGACTGGGTGAGAGGGAGGGTACAGAGAGGGGTAGAGGGTACAGAGAGGGAGAGGATGGAGACCCGCGCGCCATGGACTGGGTGAGAGGGAGAGGGTACAGAGAGAGAGAGAGAGGATGGAGACCCGCGCGCCATGGACTGGGTGAGAGGGAGGGTACAGAGAGGGGGTAGAGGGTACAGAGAGAGAGAGAGAGGACGGAGACCCGCGCACCATGGACTGGGTGAGAGAGAGGGTACAGAGGGGGGTAGAGGGTACAGAGAGAGAGAGGACGGAGACCCGCGCGCCATGGACTGGGTGACAGAGAGAGGGTACAGAGAGGGGTAGAGGGTACAGAGAGAGAGGATGGAGACCCGTGCGCCATGGACTGGGTGAGAGAGAGAGGGTACAGAGAGGGGTAGAGGGTACAGAGAGAGAGAGAGAGAGGAGACCCGTGCGCCATGGACTGGGTGAGAGGGAGGGTACAGAGGGGGAGGATAGAGGGTACAGAGAGAGAGAGAGAGGACGGAGACCCGCGCGCCATGGACTGGGTGAGAGAGAGGGTACAGAGGGGGAGGATAGAGGGTACAGAGAGAGAGAGGACGGAGACCCGTGCGCCATGGACTGGGTGAGAGGGAGGGTACAGAGAGGGGTAGAGGGTACAGAGAGAGAGAGAGAGAGGACGGAGACCCGCGCGCCATGGACTGGGTGAGAGAGAGGGTACAGAGGGGGAGGATAGAGGGTACAGAGAGAGAGAGGATGGAGACCCGTGCGCCATGGATTGGGTGAGAGGGAGGGTACAGAGGGGGAGGATAGAGGGTACAGAGAGAGAGGACGGAGACCCGTGCGCCATGGACTGGGTGAGAGAGAGGGTACAGAGGGGGAGGATAGAGGGTTACAGAGAGAGAGAGAGGACGGAGACCCGTGCGCCATGGACTGGGTGAGAGAGAGAGGGTACAGAGGGGGAGGGTAGAGGGTACAGAGAGAGAGAGAGAGGATGGAGACCCGTGCGCCATGGACTGGGTGAGAGAGAGGGTACAGAGGGGGAGGATAGAGGGTACAGAGAGAGAGAGGACGGAGACCCGTGCGCCATGGACTGGGTGAGAGGGTACAGAGGGGGAGGATAGAGGGTACAGAGAGAGAGAGAGGACGGAGACCCGTGCGCCATGGACTGGGTGAGAGAGTACAGAGAGGGGTAGAGGGTACAGAGAGAGAGAGAGGACGGAGACCCGTGCGCCATGGACTGGGTGAGAGTACAGAGAGGGGTAGAGGGTACAGAGAGAGAGAGAGGACGGAGACCCGTGCGCCATGGACTGGGTGAGAGGGAGGGTACAGAGAGAGAGAGAGAGAGGACGGAGACCCGTGCGCCATGGACTGGGTGAGAGAGGGGGGTGTAGAGGGTACAGAGAGAGAGAGGACGGAGACCCGTGCGCCATGGACTGGGTGAGAGAGAGAGGGTACAGAGAGGGGTAGAGGGTACAGAGAGAGAGGACGGAGACCCGTGCGCCATGGACTGGGTGAGAGAGAGAGGGTACAGAGGGGGAGGGTAGAGGGTACAGAGAGAGAGGATGGAGACCCGTGCGCCATGGACTGGGTGAGAGAGAGAGGGTACAGAGAGAGGGGTAGAGGGTACAGAGAGAGAGAGAGGATGGAGACCCGTGCGCCATGGACTGGGTGAGAGAGAGAGAGGGTACAGAGAGGGGTAGAGGGTACAGAGAGGGAGAGGATGGAGACCCGTGCGCCATGGACTGGGTGAGAGGGAGGGTACAGAGAGGGGTAGAGGGTACAGAGAGGGAGAGGATGGGAGACCCGTGCGCCATGGACTGGGTGAGAGGGAGGGTACAGAGAGGGGTAGAGGGTACAGAGAGGGAGAGGATGGAGACCCGCGCGCCATGGACTGGGTGAGAGGGAGAGGGTACAGAGAGAGAGAGAGAGAGGATGGAGACCCGCGCGCCATGGACTGGGTGAGAGGGAGGGTACAGAGAGGGGGTAGAGGGTACAGAGAGAGAGAGAGAGGACGGAGACCCGCGCACCATGGACTGGGTGAGAGAGAGGGTACAGAGGGGGGTAGAGGGTACAGAGAGAGAGAGGACGGAGACCCGCGCGCCATGGACTGGGTGACAGAGAGAGGGTACAGAGAGGGGTAGAGGGTACAGAGAGAGAGGATGGAGACCCGTGCGCCATGGACTGGGTGAGAGAGAGAGGGTACAGAGAGGGGTAGAGGGTACAGAGAGAGAGAGAGAGAGGAGACCCGTGCGCCATGGACTGGGTGAGAGGGAGGGTACAGAGGGGGAGGATAGAGGGTACAGAGAGAGAGAGAGAGGACGGAGACCCGCGCGCCATGGACTGGGTGAGAGAGAGGGTACAGAGGGGGAGGATAGAGGGTACAGAGAGAGAGAGGACGGAGACCCGTGCGCCATGGACTGGGTGAGAGGGAGGGTACAGAGAGGGGTAGAGGGTACAGAGAGAGAGAGAGAGGACGGAGACCCGCGCGCCATGGACTGGGTGAGAGAGAGGGTACAGAGGGGGAGGATAGAGGGTACAGAGAGAGAGAGGATGGAGACCCGTGCGCCATGGATTGGGTGAGAGGGAGGGTACAGAGGGGGAGGATAGAGGGTACAGAGAGAGAGGACGGAGACCCGTGCGCCATGGACTGGGTGAGAGAGAGGGTACAGAGGGGGAGGATAGAGGGTACAGAGAGAGAGAGAGGACGGAGACCCGTGCGCCATGGACTGGGTGAGAGAGAGAGGGTACAGAGGGGGAGGGTAGAGGGTACAGAGAGAGAGAGAGAGGATGGAGACCCGTGCGCCATGGACTGGGTGAGAGAGAGGGTACAGAGGGGGAGGATAGAGGGTACAGAGAGAGAGAGGACGGAGACCCGTGCGCCATGGACTGGGTGAGAGGGTACAGAGGGGGAGGATAGAGGGTACAGAGAGAGAGAGAGGACGGAGACCCGTGCGCCATGGACTGGGTGAGAGAGTACAGAGAGGGGTAGAGGGTACAGAGAGAGAGAGAGGACGGAGACCCGTGCGCCATGGACTGGGTGAGAGTACAGAGAGGGGTAGAGGGTACAGAGAGAGAGAGAGGACGGAGACCCGTGCGCCATGGACTGGGTGAGAGGGAGGGTACAGAGAGAGAGAGAGAGAGGACGGAGACCCGTGCGCCATGGACTGGGTGAGAGAGGGGGGTGTAGAGGGTACAGAGAGAGAGAGGACGGAGACCCGTGCGCCATGGACTGGGTGAGAGGGTACAGAGGGGGAGGATAGAGGGTACAGAGAGAGAGAGGATGGAGACCCGTGCGCCATGGACTGGGTGAGAGGGAGGGTACAGAGGGGGAGGATAGAGGGTACAGAGAGAGAGAGAGAGAGGACGGAGACCCGTGCGCCATGGACTGGGTGAGAGGGTACAGAGGGGGAGGATAGAGGGTACAGAGAGAGAGAGAGGACGGAGACCCGTGCGCCATGGACTGGGTGAGAGGGTACAGAGAGGGGGAGGGTAGAGGGTACAGAGAGAGAGAGAGGACGGAGACCCGCGCGCCATGGACTGGGTGAGAGAGAGGGTACAGAGAGGGGTAGAGGGTACCGAGAGAGAGAGGACGGAGACCCGTGCGCCGTGGACTGGGTGAGAGAGAGGGTACAGAGAGGGGTAGAGGGTACAGAGAGAGAGGATGGAGACCCGTGCGTCGTGGACTGGGTGAGAGGGTACAGAGGGGGAGGGTAGAGGGTACAGAGAGAGAGAGGATGGAGACCCGTGCGCCATGGACTGGGTGAGAGAGAGGGTACAGAGAGGGGTAGAGGGTACAGAGAGAGAGGATGGAGACCCGTGCGTCGTGGACTGGGTGAGAGGGTACAGAGGGGGAGGGTAGAGGGTACAGAGAGAGAGAGGATGGAGACCCGTGCGCCATGGACTGGGTGAGAGGGTACAGAGGGGGAGGATAGAGGGTACAGAGAGAGAGAGAGAGGACGGAGACCCGTGCGCCATGGACTGGGTGAGAGGGAGGGTACAGAGGGGGAGGATAGAGGGTACAGAGAGAGAGAGAGAGAGAGAGAGAGAGAGAGGATGGAGACCCGTGCGCCATGGACTGGGTGAGAGGGAGGGTACAGAGGGGGGGGATTGAAGGTACAGAGAGAGAGAGAGGACGGAGACCCGTGCGCCATGGACTGGGTGAGAGGGTACAGAGGGGGAGGATAGAGGGTACAGAGAGCGAGAGAGAGGACGGAGACCCGTGCGCCATGGACTGGGTGAGAGGGTACAGAGGGGGAGGATAGAGGGTACAGAGAGAGAGAGGATGGAGACCCGTGCGCCATGGACTGGGTGAGAGAGAGGGTACAGAGGGGGAGGGTAGAGGGTACAGAGAGAGAGAGAGAGGACGGAGATCCGTGCGCCATGGACTGGGTGAGGGTACAGAGGGGGAGGATAGAGGGTACAGAGAGAGATAGAGGGAGAGAGAGGACGGGGACCCGTGCACCATGGACTGGGTGAGAGAGAGGGTACAGAGGGGGAGGATAGAGGGTACAGAGAGAGAGAGAGAGGACGGAGACCCGTGCGCCATGGACTGGGTGAGAGGGTACAGAGAGAGAGAGAGGATGGAGACCCGTGCGCCATAGACTGGGTGAGAGAGAGGGTACAGAGGGGGGTAGAGGGTACAGAGAGAGAGAGAGGACGGAGACCCGTGCTCCATGGATTGGGTGAGAGAGAGGGTACAGAGAGGGAGGATAGAGGGTACAGAGAGAGAGGACGGAGACCCGTGCGCCATGGACTAGGTGAGAGAGAGGGTACAGAGGGGGGAGGATAGAGGGTACAGAGAGAGAGAGGACGGAGACCCGTGCGCCATGGACTGGGTGAGAGGGGGGGGTAGAGGGGGAGGATAGAGGGTACAGAGAGAGAGAGAGAGAGAGGACGGAGACCCGTGCGCCATGGACTGGGTGAGAGAGAGGGTACAGAGGGGGAGGATAGAGGGTACAGAGAGAGAGAGAGGATGGAGACCCGTGCGCCATGGACTGGGTGAGAGAGAGGGGATAGAGGGTACAGAGAGGGAGAGAGAGGATGGAGACCCGTGCGCCATGGACTGGGTGAGAGAGAGGGTACAGAGGGGGAGGGTAGAGGGTACAGAGAGAGAGAGGACGGAGACCCGTGCGCCATGGACTGGGTGAGAGGGAGGGTACAGAGGGGGAGGGTAGAGGGTACACAGAGAGAGAGAGAGGACGGAGACCAGTGTGCCATGGACTGGATGAGAGGGTACAGAGGGGGAGGATAGAGGGTACAGAGAGAGAGGATGGAGACCCGTGCGCCATGGACTGGGTGAGAGCGAGGGTACAGAGGGGGAGGATAGAGGGTACACAGAGAGAGAGAGAGAGAGGACGGAGACCCGTGCGCCATGGACTGGGTGAGAGAGAGGGTACGGAGGGGGAGGATAGAGGGTACAGAGAGAGAGAGAGAGAGGACGGAGACCCGTGCGCCATGGACTGGGTGAGAGAGAGGGTACAGAGGGGGAGGATAGAGGGTGCAAATTTGCTAATGGTACTTTTAATCCCTTCATCCAAGTCACAAGCAGGGCTGTCTGTCTGTCACCCCTCACTTGTGCAGGTGATGGGCTGTTTTTGCATGGAGGGTAGGGATCCTGTTCAGGGTTAGCCCTTGCTTGCGATGGAGGTCAAATCCCAGTGGTTTCACTGTGGGGTCTGTGATGACCTCTCTGTTCTTGGCCAACATTTCCGTCACCTACAACAGGACCCCACCACTGGCCATATCTTCCCATCCCCTCCCCTCTCTGCGTTCCGCAGAGACCGTTCCCTCCGTAACTCCCTGGTCCACTCGTCCCTTCCCACCCAAACCACCCCATCCCCGGGCACTTTCCCCTGCAACCGCACGAGATGCAACACCTGTCCCTTTACCTCCCCCCTCGACTCCATCCAAGGACCCAAACAGTCTTTCCAGGTGAGACAAAGGTTCACCTGCACCTCCTCCAACCTCATCTATTGCTTCCGCTGCTCCAGATGTCAACTTCTTTACATCGGCGAAACCAAGCGCAGGCTCGGCGATCGCTTCGCTCAACACCTGCGCTCGGTCCGCGTTGGCCAAACTGATCTCCCGGTGGCTGAGCACTTCAACTCCCCCTCCCAGTCCCAGTCTGACCTTTCTGTCATGGGCCTCCTCCATTGCCATAGTGAGGCCCACCGCAAATTGGAGGAACAGCACCTCATATTTCGCCTGGGCAGCTTGCAGCCCAGTGGTATGAACATTGACTTCTCCAACTTTAGATAGTTCCTCTGTCCCTCTCTTCCCCTTCCCAGATCTCCCTCTATCTTCCAGTCTCCACCTATATCCTTCCTTTATCCCGCCCCCGCTGACATCAGTCTGAAGAAGGGTCTCGACCCGAAACGTCACCCATTCCTTCTCTCCCGAGATGCTGCCTGACCTGCTGAGTTACTCCACCATTTTGTGACTAAATACCTTCGATTTGTACCGGCATCTGCATTTGTTTTCTTACACTCTCTGTTGTTGGTGTTGGCATCTTTCCAGGGCTCTGCGCCACTCAGTCTTGGGGGTCAAAGTGTTTCAGGGATTTGGCTGATGACCAGAAGGGTTTGCGGGACTTCAGGCAAGGCGCGTGTTGGGCAGATTGGTCAATGGATGGGAAAGTCAGGGTTAGCCTCGATGGTGCCCCAATCTTTCAACATCCTCTCCCTTCTGCTTATGCTGGGAGGGAGATGTGTGAGAGAGAGAGAGGGGTGAAGGACGAGGGGTGAAGGACTGGGCAGCGTTTACAACGTCTTTTCCGCTCCGGTGTAAGGGCTAACATTACGAATGCAGCTATGTGGGTTTTATTGCAGGAGTGTAAAAGCTCCAGCTCGGATTATTCCTGGGGCATCCTGTTGTCAGCATGTACAGGGCCCTAGTGAGACCGCACCTGGAGTACCGTGTGCAGTTTTGGTCTCCTAGTTTGAGTATAATAATAATAATAATAATGCATTACATTGATATAGCGCTTTTCATACACTCAAAGACGCTTTACAGGGATTTAAAGAACATAGGGAAGTGAATAAATAGATAAATAAGTAAACAAACAGAGAAAGGAGACAGAAGGTGAGGTGACCTTCAGTGGTTGAAGGCAGTGCTGAACAGGTGAGACTTCAGTGATGTTTTGAATGTGGTGAGTGAGGAGGAGTCTCTGACGGTTTGGGGGTAGTGAGTTCCATAGGGTGGGAGCAGCGATGGAGAAAGCCCTGTCCCCCCAGGATCTGAGTTTGGTCCGGATGTGGGGGGGGTGGACAGGAGATTGGCAGCAGCAGAGCGGAGGGTGCAGGTGGGAGTGTGCCTGTGGAGGAGGTCGGTCAGGTAGGATGGGGCCAGGTTATGGAGGGCTTTGTAGGTCATGAGGAGGATTTTGTACTGGATTCTCTGGGGGATGGGGAGCCAGTGGAGTTTGTAAAGGACGGGGGTGATATGGTCACGGATCGGGGTGTGGGTGAGTAGACGGGCAGGGGAGGTTTGAATGTATTGAAGTTTACTGATGATTTTTGAGGGTGAGCCATAGAGGAGGCTGTTGCAGTAGTCCAGACGGGAGGTGATGAAGGCGTGGATGAGGGTTTCTGCAGCTGTGGAGGAGAGGGATGGACGGAGACGGGCAATGTTTTTGAGGTGGAAGAAGGCTGTCTTTGTGATGTGTTTGTCGAAGGAGAGGGTTTGATCAAAGATGATTCCAAGATTCCGGATGTGAGGGGAGGTGGATACTGGGAGACCATCAATATTGAGGATGAAGTTTTTGGTGGATTTGATGAGCGTTTTTGGACCCAATGATGATGATTTCAGATTTGTTGCAGTTGAGTTTGAGGAAATTTGATTGAAGCCAAGATTTTATTTCAGTGATGCAGTTTGTCAGTGTAGAGTGTGTGGTGGGGGAGATTGACTTGGTGGAGATGAGGAGCTGGATATCATCGGCGAAGCAGTGGAAGTTGAGACCATGACGGTGGATTAATTGACCAAGGGGGAACAGGTAGAGGATGAAGAGGAGGGGGCCAAGGACTGAGCCTTGGGGGACACCTTGGGGGAGGGGAGCGGTGGGGGATTTACAGTTGTTAATGGAGATGAACTGGTGCCTGTCAGAGGTAAGGTTTGAACCAGTATAGGAGCAAAGAGGTCCTTCTGCAGTTGTACAGGGCCCTAGTGAGACCGCACCTGGAGTACTGTGCTGTTTTGGTCTCCTAGTTTGAGTATAGGAGCAAAGAGGTCCTTCTGCAGTTGTACAGGGCCCTAATGAGACCGCACCTGGAGTACTGTGTACAGTTTTGATCTCCAAATTTGAGGAAGGATTATTCTTGCTATTGAGGGCGTGCAGCGTAGGTTTACTAGGTTAATCCCCGGAATGGCGGGACTGTCGTACGTTGAAAGACTGGAGCGACTAGGCTTGTATACACTGGAATTTAGAAGGATGAGAGGGGATCTTATCGAAACGTATAAGATTATTAAGGGGTTGGACACGTTAGAGGCAGGAAACATGTTCCCAATGTTGGGGGAGTCCAGAACAAGGGGCCACAGTTTAAGAATAAGGAGTCGGCCATTTAGAACGGAGATGAGGAAAAACTTTTTCAGTCAGAGAGTTGTGAATCTGTGGGATTCTCAGCCTCAGAGGGCAGTGGAGGCCAATTCTCTGAATGCATTCAAGAGAGAGCTAGATAGAGCTCTTAAGGATAGCGTAGTCCGGGGGTATGGGGAGAAGGCAGGAACGGGGTACTGATTGAGAATGATCAGCCATGATCACATTGAATGGCGGTGCGTACAGGCTCGAAGGGCCGAATGGCCTCCTCCTGCACCTGTTGTCTATTGTCTAAGTGCGGTTTATGGCCGATCGTATCCTCTGATACCAGCAACTGGTCTCAAAGCTTTGAAGTGTTAAGAAGAACATCTTGCCATGTGGACTGTCCTTTGTTCCCAAGAAAGAAGAGGTTACGACAGGTCCCGAAAGACACATAAAGATTTATAGGGCATTGTAAACTTGCCGGGCAGCGATGGAAAAATACTGGCTCATGCATTTAGGGGTATAAAAGGTGTGTAAATGTAAGCTTTCGGAGAGAGAGGCTACACCGGCTGCCTGAGCGTTTCTGTACGCTCCGATATCTAGGCTCTCTCCCGCCTGGGTCAGTAGAGTAAAGAGGTCAAACGATTTTGGTTGTCTGAGGGGGGGAAGAGAGAGAGGGGGGGGGGAAGAGAGGGAGAGGGGGGGGGAAGAGAGGGAGAGGGGAGGGA
>NC_135991.1:17414886-17432480 GCF_053455715.1 Rhinoraja longicauda
CAATAGATGAGGTTGGAGGAGGTGCAGGTGAACCTCTGTCTCACCTGGAAAGACTGTTTGGGTCCTTGGATGGAGTCGAGGGGGGAGGTAAAGGGACAGGTGTTGCATCTCGTGCGGTTGCAGGGGAAAGTGCCCGGGGATGGGGTGGTTTGGGTAGGAAGGGACGAGTGGACCAGGGAGTTACGGAGGGAACGGTCTCTGCGGAACGCAGAGAGGAGAGGGGATGGGAAGATATGGCCAGTGGTGGGGTCCCGTTGTAGGTGACGGAAATGTTGGTGGATGATATGTTGGATCCGCTGGCTGGTGGGGGGGTGGAAGGTGAGAACGAGGGGGATTCTGTCCTTGTTGTGAGTGGGGGGAGGGGGAGCAAGAGCGGAGCTGTGGGATTGAGAAGAGGTTGCTCCACTATAAACCCACTGACTCCCACAGCTATCTGGACTACACTTCTTCCCACCCGGTCCCCTGCAAAAAGTCTATCCCCTACTCCCAATTCCTCCGTCTACGCCGCATCTGCGCCCGGGATGAGGTGTTTCACACCAGGGCTTCCGAGATGTCCTCGTTCTTCAGGAAACGGGGCTTCCCCTCCTCCATTATAGATGAGGCTCTCACTAGGGTCTCTTCTCAATCCCACAGCTCCGCTCTTGCTCCCCCTCCCCCCACTCGCAACAAGGACAGAATCCCCCTCGTTCCCACCTTCCACCCCACCAGCCAGCGGATCCAACATATCATCCGCCAACATTTCCGTCACCTACAACGGGACCCCACCACTGGCCGTATCTTCCCATCCCCTCCCCTTGAGACCGTTCCCTCCGTAACTCCCTGGTCCACTCGTCCCTTCCTACCCAAACCACCCCAATCCCCGGGCACTTTCCCCTGCAACCGCACGAGATGCAACACCTGTCCCTTTACCTCCCCCCTCGACTCCATCCAAGGACCCAAACAGTCTTTCCAGGTGAGACAGAGGTTCACCTGCACCTCCTCCAACCTCGGCTCGGCGATCGTTTCGCTCAACACCATCGCTCGGTCCGCCTTAACCAACCTGATCTCCCGGTGGCTGAGCACTTTAACTCCCCCTCCCATTCCCAGTCTGACCTTTCTGTCATGGGCCTCCTCCAGTGCCATAGTGAGGTCCACCGCAAATTGGAGGAACAGCACCTCATATTTCGCCTGGGCAGTTTGCAGCCCAGCGGTATGAACATCGACTTCTCCAACTTTAGATAGTTCCTCTGTCCCTCTCTTCCCCTCCTCCTTCCCAGATCTCCCTCTATCTTCCTGTCTCCACCTATATCCTTCCTTTGTCTCGCCCCCCCCTGACATCAGTCTGAAGAAGGGTCTCGACCCGAAACATCACCCATTCCCTCTCTCCCGAGATGCTGCCTGACCTGCTGAGTTACTCCAGCACTTTGTGAATAAATACCTTCGATTTTGTACCGGCATCTGCAGTTATTTTCTTATACTTATAGTTCTCTATCCGTGTCACCAGCAAGTTTGCAGATGACACAAAGCTGGGTGGCAGTGTGAGCTGCGAAGAGGATGCTAGGAGGTTGCAGGGTGACCTGGACAGGTTGAGTGAGTGGGCAGATGCAGGATAATGTAGATAAGTGTGAGGTTATCCACTTTGGTGGCAAGAACAGGAAGGCAGATTATTATCTCAATGGTGTCAGAGTAGGAAAAAGGGAAATGCAGCGAGACCGACCCTGGGTGTCCTTGTACACCAGTCACTGAAGGTTGGTCTCCAAATTTGAGGAAGGATATTCTTGCTATTGAGGGCGTGCAGCGTAGGTTTACCAGGTTAATTCCCGGAATGGCGGGACTGTCGTACGTTGAAAGACTGGAGCGACTAGGCTTGTATACACTGGAATTTAGAAGGATGAGAGGGGATCTTATCGAAACGTATAAGATTATTAAAGGGTTGGACACGTTAGAGGCAGGAAACATGTTCCCAATGTTGGGGGAGTCCAGAACAAGGGGCCACACAGTTTAAGAATAAGGGGTCGGCCATTTAGAACTGAGATGAGGAAAAACTTTTTCAGTCAGAGAGTTGTGAATCTGTGGAATTAATTCTCTGCCTCAGAAGGCAGTGGAGGCCAATTCTCTGAATGCATTCAAGAGAGAGCTGGATAGACCTCTTAAGGATAGCGGAGTCAGGGGGTATGGGGAGAGGGCAGGAACGGGGTACTGATTGAGAATGATCAGCCATGATCACATTGAATGGTGGTGCTGGCTCGAAGGGCCGAATGGCCTCCTCCTGCACCTATTGTCTATTGCAAGCGTGCAGGTACAGCAGGCAGTGAAGAAAGCCAATGGCATGTTGGCCTTCATAACGAGAGGAGTTGAGTATAGGAGCAAAGAGGTCCTTCTGCAGTTGTACAGGGCCCTGGCGAGGCCTTTCACCCAGAGAATTGTGAATTTGTTGAATTCTCTGCCACAGTGTTACTGGCACAGGTTACTGATTTTGGATGATCAGCCATGCTGGCTCAAAGGGCCAAAATGGCCTCCTCCTGCTCCTGTTTTCTGTGTTTCTATGTGCACTCCGGGGCTAGCGGTCAGTTACATGCAGCCATTTTGTAAGGGAGATTCAAGGTCAGTAGATGTCCCATACGTCTTATAAATACATTTTCTTCTCTCCAAATTTGAAAGTATTACATTTTGGTTGTTTTAAAGCACAAATCAGCTAAAGTAAATCCACCACAGTAGGCCTCTGGGGTGTGTTGTAGAGCAGAGGGATCTAGGAGCGCAGGTACACAGTTCCCTAAAAGTGGTGTCACAGGCACATAGAAAATAGGTGCAGGAGGAGGCCATTCGGCCCTTCGAGCCTGTACGCACCGCCATTCAATACGATCACGGCTGATCATCCAACTCAGTATCCCGTACCTGCCTTCTCTCCATACCCCCTGATCCCTTTAGCCGCAAGGGCCACATCTAACTCCCTCTTAAATATAGCCAATGAACTGGCCTCAACTACCTTCTGTGGCAGAGAATTCCACAGTCTCACCACTCTCTGTGTGAAAAAAAACTTTCTCATCTCGGTCTAAAAGACTTCCCCCTTATCCTTAAACTGTGTGACCCCTTGTTCTGGACTTCCCCAACATCGGGAACAATCTTCCTGCATCTAGCCTGTCTGACCGCTTAAGAATTTTGTAAGTTTCTATAAGATCCCCCCTCAATCTTATAAATTCCAGCGAGTACAAGTAGACAGGGAGTGTTGTAGAGCAGAGGGATCTAGGAGCGCAGGTACACAGTCACCTGAAAGTGGCATCACAGGTAGACAGGGAGTGGTGTTGAGCAGAAGGATCTAGGAGCGCAGGTGCATGGTTCCTTGCTATTGAGGGCATGCAGCGTAGGTTCACCAGGTTAATTCTTCATAACAAGAGGAATTGAGTATAGGAGCAAAGAGGTCCTTCTGCAGTTGTACAGGGCCCTAGTGAGACCGCACCTGGAGTACTGTGTGCAGTTTTGGTCTCCTAATCTGAGGAAAGACATTCTTGCCATAGAGGGAGTACAGAGAAGGTTCACCAGATTGATTCCTGGGATGGCAGGACTTTCATACGGAGAAAGACTGGAGCGACTAGGCTTGTATACACTGGAGTTTAGAAGGACGAGAGGGGATCTTATCGAAACGTATAAGATTATTAAGGGGTTGGACACGTTAGAGGCAGGAAACATGTTCCCAATGTTGGGGGAGTCCAGAACAAGGGGCCACACACAGTTTAAGAATAAGGGGTAGGCCATTTGGAACGGAGACGAGGAAAAACTTTTTCAGTCCGAGAGTTGTGAATCTGTGGAATTCTCTGCCTCAGAAGGCAGTGGAGGCCAATTCTCTGAATGCATTCAAGAGAGAGCTAGATAGAGCTCTTAAGGAAAGCGGAGTCAGGGGGTATGGGGAGAAGGCAGGAACGGGGTACTGATTGGGAATGATCAGCCATGATCACATTGAATGGCGGTGCTGGCTCGAAGGGCCGAATGGCCTCCTCCTGCACCTATTGTCTATTGAAGGTCAAATCGCAGGTAGATCAGGTGGTCAAAAAGGCTTTTGGCACTTTGGCCTTCATCAGCCAGAGTATAGAAGTCGGGAGGTCATGCTGCAGTTGTGCAAGACGTTGGTGAGACCGCATTTAGAATATTGTGTTCAGTTCTGGGCACCGTGTTATAAGACATTATCAAGCTTGAAAGGGTTCAAGAGAAGATTTACGAGGACGTTGCCAAGACTCGAGGGTCTGAGCGAGAGGGAGAAGTCGGGGCAGGCTGGGTCTCTATTCCATGGAGCGCAGGAGGATGTGGGGTGATCTTATAGAGGTGTACAAAATCATGAGAGGAATACATCGGGTAGACGCACAGAGTCTCTTGCCCAGAGTAGGGGAATCGAGGACCAGAGGACATAGGTTCAAGGTGAAAGGGGAAAGATTTAATAGGAACCTGAGGGGCAACTTCTCCACACAGAGGGTATAAGAAAATAACTGCAGATGCTGGTACAAATCGAAGGTATTTATTCACAAAATGCTGGAGTAACTCAGCAGGTCAGGCAGGGTCTCGACTCGAAACGTCACCCATTCCTTCTCTCCTGAGATGCTGCCTGACCTGCTGAGTTACTCCAGCATTTTGTGAAATAAATACCTTCGATTTGTACCAGCATCTGCAGTTATTTTCTTACACCTAGTGTAGCTGGGGCATGTTGGCCGGTGTGGGCAAGTTGGGCCGAAGGGCCTGTTTCCACACTATATCACTCTATAAGCTCAAAAGGATCAATATGTAGGCCCATTTTTAATGCTGTGGTTTATCGTAATGATTTAATAACTGTCAAATTTGGCCACTCCTGTCACAGGTTGGTACCTTTACTTACGGAAACACAATAGACAATAGGTGCAGGAGGAGGCCATTCAGCCCTTCGAGCCTGTACGCACCGCCATTCAATGTGATCATGGCTGATCATTCTCAATCAGTACCCCGTTCCTGCCTTCTCCCCATAACCCCTGACTCCGCTATCCTTAAGAGCTCTATCTAGCTCTCTCTTGAATGCATTCAGAGAATTGGCCTCCACTGCCCTCTGAGGCAGAGAATTCCACAGATTCACAACTCTCTGGCTGAAAAAGTTCTTCCTCATCTCAGTCCTAAATGGCCGACCCCTTATTCTTAAACTGTGTGGCCCCTGGTTCTGGACTCCCCCAACATTGGGAACATGTTTCCTGCCTCTAACGTGTCCAACCCCTTAATAATCTTATACGTTTCGATAAGATCTCCTCTCATCCTTCTAAATTCCAGTGTATACAAGCCTGGTCGCTCCAGTCTTTCGACGTACGACAGTCCCGCCATTCCGGGAATTAACCCTGCGCTGCACCCCCTCAATAGCAAGGACGTCCTTCCTCGGATTCGGAGACCAAAACTGCACACAGTACTCCAGGTGCGGTCTCACTAGGGCCCTGTACAACTGCAGAAGGACCTCTCTGCTCCTCTACTCAACTCCTCTTGTTATGAAGGCCAACATGCCATTGGCTTTCTTCACCCATCTAGTACAACAGATCTGCGGGAGTGGTTTACAGGGCAGGGTTGATACCAACCTCCGAGAAAGTCCAGGAGACTGCACGCCCTTTCTTGTCGATCTGCGGTCTCCTCATCACTTCTGACCCCCCCTGAAACAAGATGAGGGTGGGGAGCTGTTTCGTTAGGGGTGAGGTGCTGACTTTGTACCTGGAGCGGGGTAGGGGAGGGAGAGGAATGAGAGAGAACACACTCAGATCTCGTTAATCCTCTCCTGTTGAACTAACCCCTTCTCCGTCCCCTGAAAACATAAAAAGGATGGAAATAGGCCCTTCCCCACCGAGTCCGTCGGCGCCGCCCAGCGATCGCCCGTTCACACACTAGTCCAGTTTGGAGACACAGCGCGGAAACACAATCCCTTCCCCACCGAGTCCCACCGTCCGCGCCGCCCAGCTATCGCCCGTTCACACACTAGTTTAGTTTGGAGACACAGCGCAGAAACAGGAGGCAAAAGTCGGCCATCTTGAAACAGGCCCCAAACCCTCTGGTTGCTTAGTTTAGAGACACAGCATGGAAACAGGAGGCAAAAGTCGGCCATCTTGAAACAGGCCCCAAACCCTCTGGTCTTTTACTTCAGAGACACAGCGCGGAAACACAATCCATTCCCCACCGAGTCCGTCCGTCCGCGCCGACCAGCGATCGCCCGTTCACGCACTAGTTTAGTTTGGAGACGCAGCGCGGAAACAGGAGGCAAAAGTCGGCCATCTTGAAACAGGCCCCAAACTCTGTTTTTTCTACTTTCGAGCTTTTATTTAGTTTAGTTTAGGTTAGAGATACAACACAAACACACAATCCCTTCCCCACCGAGTCCACGCCGACCAGCGATCGCCCGTTCACACACTAGTTTAGTTTGGAGATACAGCGTAGAAACACAATCCCTTCCCCACCGAGTCCGTCTGCACCGACCAGCGATCCCCGCACACTAACACCATCCTACACAGGGTGATATAGTGGCCCAGCGGTAGAGTTGCTGCCTCACAGCGCCAGACACCCGGGTTCCATCCCGACTACGGGTGCTGTCAGTACGGAGTTTGCACGTTCTCTCCGTGAGCTGGTGGGTTTTCTCTGGGTGCTCCGGTTTCCTCCCACACTCCAAAGACGTAAATGTAAAATTGTCCCCAGTGGGTGTGGGATAGTGTTAGTGTGCGGGGATCGCTGGTCGGCGTGGACTCGGTGGGCCGAAGGGCCTGTTTGCACGCAGCGCGGAAGTGTGAGGTTATCCACTTTGGTGGCAAGAATAGGAAGGCAGAGTATTATCTGAATGGTGTCAAGTTAGGAACAGGGGACGTACAACGAGATCTGGGTGTCCTAGTGCATCAGTCACTGAAAGGAAGCATGCAGGTACAGCAGGCAGTGAAGAAAGCCAATGGCATGTTGGCCTTCATAACAAGAGGAGTTGAGTATAGGAGCAAAGAGGTCCTTCTGCAGTTGTACCGGGCCCTAGTGAGACCGCACCTGGAGTACTGTGTGCAGTTTTGGTCTCCAAATTTGAGGAAGGATATTCTTGCTATTGAGGGCGTGCAGCGTAGGTTTACCAGGTTAATTCCAGGAATGGCGGGACTGTCGTATGTTGAAAGACTGGAGCGACTAGGCTTGTATACACTGGAATTTAGAAGGATGAGAGGGGATCCTATCGAAACGTACAAGATTATTAAGGGGTTGGACATGTTAGAGGCAGGAAACATGTTCCCAATGTTGGGGGGGTCCAGAACAAGGGGCCACACAGTTTAAGAACAAGGGGTCGGCCATTTGGAACTGAGATGAGGAAAAACTTTTTCAGTCAGAGAGTTGTGAATCTGTGGGATTAATTCTCTGCCTCAGAAGGCAGTGGAGGCCAATTCTCTGAACGCATTCAAGAGAGAGCTGGATAGAGCTCTTAAGGATAGCGGAGTCAGGGGGTATGGGGAGAAGGCAGGAACGGGGTACTGATTGAGAATGATCAGCCGTGATCACATTGAATGGCGGCGCGTACAGGCTCGAAGGGCCGAATGGCCTCCTCCTGCACCTATTGTCTAAACTGAAGTAGTGTGTGAACGGGCGATCGATGGTCGGCGCGCACGGACTCGGTGGCCCGAAGGGCCTGTTTCCGCACTGTATCTCCTCCGAGCCCATTTACAATTCTACCCAACCCCATTCACCGACATATATATATATATATATCTCTCTCTCTCTCCTCTCTCTCTCTCTCTCTCTCTCTCTCTCTCTCTCTTTCTTTTTGGTTGTGTATGTGTGGGGGGGGTGGTGTGGGGGAAACCTTTCTCTTTTAGGTTTCTTCCTCACGGCGCAGGGTGCGGCTCGGCCGCAGGGCCTTCCATCGCCCGGTGCGGCTCGGCCGCTGGACTTAACATCGCCCGGTGCGGCTCGGCCGCTGGACTTAACAGTGCCCGGTGCGGCTTGGCCGCGGGGCCTTCCATCGCCCGGTGCGGCTCGGCCGCTGGACTTAACAGTGCCCGGTGCGGCTTGGCCGCGGGGCCTTCCATCGCCCGGTGCGGCTCGGCCGCTGGACCTAACAGTGCCCGGTGCGGCTTGGCCGCGGGGCCTTCCATCGCCCGGTGTGGCTCGGCCGCTGGACTTAACAGTGCCTGGTGCGGCTTGGCCGCGGGGCCTTCCATCGCCCGGTGCGGCTCGGCCACGGGGCCTAACATCGTTGGTGCGGCTCGGCCGCTGGACTTAACATCGCCCGGTGCGGCTTGGCCGCGGGGCCTTCCATCGCCCGGTGCGGCTCGGCCGCGGGGCCTTCCATCGCCCGGTGCGGCTCGGCCGCGGGGCCTAACATCGCCCGGTGCGGCTCGGCCGCGGGGCCTAACATCGCCCGGTGCAGCTCGGCCGCGGGACTTAGCTGCGCACGGCTCGGTCGCGGGGCCTTCCATTGCCCGGTTCGGCCGCGAGATGTCTCAGCGCCCGGTGCGACTCGGCCGCGGGGACTTCCATCCCCTTGCGGGGACTGTGCGGGTCGGTCGGGGACGAGCTGTCTGTCCGTGGGCGTGGGGAAGAGAGTGGAAGTTTTGTTGCCTCCATCACAGTGAGGGGGTGTTTGGAGTCACTGTGATGGACGTTTGTGTTTGGGTCATGTGTCTTGTGTTCTTTTGTGTGTGACTGCTATGTAGTTTCGTTCGGTACCTTGGTACCGAATGACAAATAAGCTCTGTTGAACTGTTGAGGGGTGGGCATTTACTCACTCCTCAGAGATTTCAGCGTAACGTCCAACATCGACCTTTCCGAACTTCAAACCAGCACAGCCGTACCTGCGGGATAGAGTATGAGCCAGCGTTAAGCTCTCCCCGTCTTTCTTTCTGCCCCCCGTCTATCCCCTCTCCCTCCCTCCTTCCCCCCCCCCCCCCTCCTCTCTCTCTCTCCCTTTCCCCATCCACCCCCACCTCTCGACGAGAGGATTTGAGTTTAGGAGCAAAGAGGTCCTTCTGCAGTTGTACAGGGCATTGGTGAGACCGCACCTGGAGTACTGTGTGCAGTTTTGGTCTCCTAGTTTGAGGAAGGACGACCTTGCTATTGAGGCAGTGCAGCGTAGGTTCACCAGGTTAATCCCCAGGATGGCGGGACTGTCGTATGAGGAAAGATTGGCAAGACTGGGCTTGTATTCACTGGAACTCAAAGCTAAAGGATTTGAGTTTAGGAGCAAAAAGGTCCTTCTACAGTTGTACAGGGCCCAGGTGAGACCACACCGGGAGTATTGTGTGCAGTTTTGGTCTCCTAATTTGAGTTTAGGAGTAAAGAGGTCCTTCTACAGTTGTACAGGGCCCTGGTGAGACCGCACCGGGAGTATTGTGTGCAGTTTTGGTCTCCTAATTTGAGTTTAGGAGTAAAGAGGTCCTTCTGCAGTTGTACAGGGCCCTAGTGAGACCACACCTGGAATACTGTGTGCAGTTTTGGTCTCCTAATTTGAGTTCAGGAGCAAAGAAGTCCTCCTGCAGTTGTACAGGGCCCTAGTGAGACCCCATCTGGAGTATTGTGTGCAGTTTTGGTCTCCTAATTTGAGGAAGGACATCCTTACTATTGAGGCAGTGCAGCGTAGGTTCACCAGGTTAATCCCCGGGATGGCGGGACTGTCGTACGAGGAAAGATTGGAAAGACCAGGCTTGTGATTGAGGTACAAAAAGAGGAAAAGACAAAACTGTACAACGGAGGTCAAAAAATTGGAACTCTTTTGAAAATGTACATACAAAATTACCCGTTTCAAGCCTCTCTTAGTGCATTTCAAAGTAAAAACAGGCATTACAAAATAATGTGAATATGTCACTGTATACTAATAACATTTTGAAGTAAATTAGCACATTAATTGATAATCAGCCTAAAAAGGTGGTAATTGGCTTTTCTGCTGTGTTTTATATTTTAACCTCGCCTTAATTAATTATTTTAGTTATATAATCTTTAGTTATATAATAATTAATTAATTATTTTAGTTATATAGTGCATTCAGAGAATTGGCCTCCACTGCCTACTGAGGCAGAGAATCCCACAGATTCACAACTCTCTGACTGAAAAAGTTTTTCCTCATGGATATTCTTGCTATTGAGGGCGTGCAGCGTAGGTTCACCAGGTTAATTCCCGGAATGGCGGGACTGTCGTATGTTGCAAGACTGGAGCGACTAGGCTTGTATGCACTGGCATTTAGAAGGATGAGAGGAGATCTTATCGAAACGTATAAGATTATTAAGGGGTTGGACACGTTAGAGGCAGGAAACATGTTCCCAATGTTGGGGGAGTCCAGAACAAGGGGCCACAGTTTAAGAATAAGGGGTAGGCCATTTAG
The DNA here is from genome assembly GCF_053455715.1 of Rhinoraja longicauda. Taxonomy (NCBI): domain Eukaryota; kingdom Metazoa; phylum Chordata; class Chondrichthyes; order Rajiformes; family Arhynchobatidae; genus Rhinoraja; species Rhinoraja longicauda. Next base: position 17,425,190 of record NC_135991.1, read on the forward strand.
AACGGAGATGAGGAACAACTTTTTCAGTCAGAGTGTTGTGAATCTGTGGGATTAATTCTCTGCCTCAGAAGGCAGTGGAGGCCAATTCTCTGAATGCATTCAAGAGAGCTAGATAGAGCTCTTAAGGATAGCGGAGTCAGGGGGTATGGGGAGAAGGCAGGAACGGGGTACTGATTGAGAATGATCAGCCATGATCACATTGAATGGCGGTGCGTACAGGCTTGAAGGGCCGAATGGCCTCCTCCTGCCCCTGTTGTCTATTGTCTATTGCCCTGCCTAGGTGCCACATTTTCGGGGAGACTTCCAGGGAAGGGGTGGGGGATTCCTGGCGGAACCTCTAACGACCTCTAGTGGAACCCTATTTATTCACAAAATGCCGGAGTAACCCAGCGGGTCGGGCAGCATCTCAGGAGAGAAGGAATGGGTGACGTTTCGGGTCGAGACCCTTCTTCAGATCTAGCGGGACCCTAGTGTTCATTACAAGTCCGTACATCATCTATTTTTCTTTTTCTCGATCCGATTTCTCCTTTTAATTGGCGAAGAGAAAAACGCGGAAATGATGCAAAAAAGCGAGGAAAATGGGATTTTAAAAACGCTGAAATCCCCGAGAACTTCACACGCCTGAAAGACTGGGCCTGTATTCACAGGGATTTAGAAGGATGAGAGGGGATCTTAGAGAAACATGTCAAATTATAAAAGGACTGGACATGCAAGGAAAAATGTTCCCGATGTTGGGGGAGTCCAGAACCAGGGGCACACAGTCTAAGAATAAAGGGGAGGCCATTTAAAACTGAACCAGGGGCCACACAGTCTAAGAATAACGGAGAGGCCATTTAAAACTGAACCAGGGGCCACACAGTCTAAGAATAACGGGGAGGCCATTTACAAAACTGAGATGAGAAAAAAACCTTTTCACCCAGTGTTGTGAATGTGTGGGATTCTCTGCCACAGAGGGCAGTGGAGGCCGATTCACTGGATGAATTTAAAAGAGAGTTAGATAGAGCTCTAGGGGCTAGTGGGATCAAGGGATATGGGGAGAAGGCAGGCACGGGTTACTGATTTGTGGACGATCAGCCATGATCACGATGAATGGCGGTGCATACAGGCTCGAAGGGCCAAACGGCCTCCTCCTGCACCTATTTTCTATGTTTCCATGTCTATGTTCCTATGGACCGGACAGGCTAGATGCAGGGAAACATGTTCCCCATGTTGGGGGAGTCCAGAACCAGGGGCCACACACAGTTTAAGAATAAGGGGTCGGCCATTTAGGACTGAGATGAGGAGAAACTTTTTCCACCCAGAGAGTTGTGAATGTGTGGGATTCTCTGCCACAGAGGGCAGTGGAGGCCGATTCACTGGATGAATTTAAAAGAGAGTTAGATAGAGCTCTAGGGGCTAGTGGAATCAAGGGATATGGGGAGAAGGCAGGCATGGGTTACTGATTGTGGATGATCAGCCATGATCACAATGAATGGCGGTGCTGGCTGGAAGGGCTAAATGGCCTCCTCCTGCACCTGTTTTCCATCTTTCTCTTCCTCCATTGTACAGGGCATTGGTGAGACCACACCTGGAGTATTGCGTACAGTTTTGGTCTCCTAATCTGAGGAAAGACATTCTTGCCATAGAGGGAGTACAGAGAAGGTTCACCAGATTGATCCCTGGGATGGCAGGACTTTCATACGAAGAAAGACTGGATAGACTCGGCTTGTACTCGCTGGAATTTAGAAGATCGAGGGGGATCTTATAGAAACTTACAAAATTCTTAAGGGGTCGGACAGGCTAGATGCGGGAAGATTGTTCCCGATGTTGGGGAAGTCCAGAACAAGGGGTCACACAGTTTAAGGATAAGGGGGAAGTCTTTTAGGACCGAGTTTTTTTTCACACAGAGTGGTGAATCTGTGGAATTCTCTGCCACAGAAGGTCGTTGAGGCCAGTTCATTGGCTATATTTAACAGGGAGTTGGATGTGGCCCTTGTGGCTAAAGGGATCAGGGGGTATGGAGAGAAGGCAGGTACGGGATACTGAGTTGGATGATCAGCCATGATCATATTGAATGGCGGTGCGTACAGGCTCGAAGGGCACCTGTTTTCTATGTTTCTCTTCCTCCATCTCTCTCCCTTTCCCCCCTCTTCCCCCCAACCCCCCCACCTCTCCGTCCCTCTCACGTACTTGAGAGAGAGGTCGGCGTAGACGGGGGCAAAGGACTGGCACTCTGAGGACCAGTTGGCAAAGAACTCCAGCAGCCAGGTCACGCGACGGTCTCGCTGCAGTTCCTCCTGAAGGAAGCAGGGGACAGAGGTAGCGGGAGGGGCACACGTTAGTGGTAGGAACACAACTAGGCCATTCGGCCCGTCCAGTCTATCCTGCCTTAGCTATCTTCCCCTCCTAACCCCATTCTCCTGCCTTCTCCCCATAACCCCTGACACCCGCACTAATCAAAAATCTATCTATCTCTGAGTCACAGAGTGATACAGTGTGGAAACAGGCCCTTCGGCCCAACTCGCCCACACTGGCCAACATGTCCCAGCTACCCTAGTCCCACTTGCCCGCGCGCGCTTGGCCCATATCCCTCCAAACTTGTCCTATCCATGTACCTGGAAGCATGCAGGTACAGCAGGCAGTGAAGAAAGCCAATGGCATGTTGGCCTTTATAACAAGAGGAGTTGAGTATAGGAGCAAAGAGGCCCTTCTGCAGTTGTACAGGGCCCTGGTGAGACCGCACCTGGAGTACTGTGTGCAGTTTTGGTCTCCAAATTTGAGGAAAGACATTCTTGCCATAGAGGGAGTACAGAGAAGGTTCACCAGATTGATCCCTGGGATGGCAGGACTTTCATACGAAGACTGGATAAACTCAGCTTGTACTCGCTGGAATTTAGAAGATTGAGGGGGGGATCTTATAGAAACGTACAAAATTCTTAAGGGGTCGGACAGGCTAGATGCGGGAAGATTGTTCCCGATGTTGGGGAAGTCTAGAACAAGGGGTCACACAGTTTAAGGATAAGGGGGAAGTCTTTTAGGACCGAGACGAGAACGTTTTTTTTTTAACACAGAGTGGTGAATCTGTGGAATTCTCTGCCCCAGAAGGTAGTTGAGGCCAGTTCATTGGCTATATTTAAGAGGGAGTTAGATGTGGCCCTTGTGGCTAAAGGGATCAGGGGGTATGGAGAGAAGGCAGGTACGGGATACTGAGTTGGATGATCAACCACGATCATATTGAATGGCGGTGCGTACAGGCTCAAAGGGCCGAATGGCCTACTCCTGCACCTATTTTCTATGTTTCTACTTAACCTCTCCCTGTAGCGCACACCCTCTAGTCCTGGCACCCTCTGCCATATAAATATCCACTGACTTGGCCTCCACAGCCGTCTGTGGCAAACAATCCCACAGATTCACCGCCCTCTGGCTGAAGAAATTCCTCCTCATCTCCTTCCTAAAGGAACGTCCTTTAATTCTGAGGCTGTGCCCTCTGGTCCTAGACTCTCCCATTAATGGAAACATCCTCTCCACATCCACTCTATCCAGGCCGCCCACTATTCGAGGGGGCAATGGTGGCCCGGGGAGATGTGCGCGATGTGGAGAGAGGTGGACGTACACCGGCTCAGCTATTATAGACATGGACACAACCATAGATAGAAAATAGGTGCAGGAGGAGGCCATTCGGCCCTTCGAGCCTGTACGCACCGCCATTCAATGTGATCATGGCCGATCATCCACAATCAGTACCCCGTTCCTGCTTTCTCCCCGTATCCCTTGATTCCGTTAGCTCGAAGAGCTAAATCTAACTCTTTCTCTTGAAAACACCCAGCGAATCGGCCTCCACTGTGGCAGAGAATCCCACAGATTCACAACTCTCTGGGTGGGAAAGTTTCTCCTCATCTCAGTCCTAAATGGCCGGCCCCTTATTCTTTAACTGTGTGTGGCCCCTGGTTCTGGACTCCCCCAACATCGGGAACATTTTTCATGCATCTAGCCTCTCCGGTCCTTTAAGTATTGTACATGTCTCTATAAGATGGGCGGCACGGTAGCGCAGCGGTAGAGTTGCTGCTTTACAGCGAATGCAGCGCCGGAGACTCAGGTTCGATCCTGACTACGGGTGCTGCACTGTAACGAGTTTGTACGTTCTCCCCGTGACCTGCGTGGGTTTTCTCCGAGATCTTCGGTTTCCTCCCACACTCCAAAGACGTGCAGGTATGTAGGTTAATTGGCTGGGTAAAATGTAAAAATTGTCCCTAGTGTGTGTAGGATAGTGTTAATGTACGGGGATCACTGGGCGGCACGGACTTGGAGGGCCGAAAAGGCCTGTTTCCGGCTGTATATATATGATATGATATATATGATATGAAGATCCCCTCCCATCCTTCTAAACTCCAGTGAACCCAAGCCCAATCTTTCCAATCTTTCATCATATGTCAGTCCCGCCATCCTGGGATTAACCTGGCGAACCTGAAAGAGTTAATGGCTATTACCGTTGCATGATGGGATGCTTGGCCATTGCCTGCAAACCTGTTTGTATGCATGTGGACCTTCTAATATTGTTGTAAGTGAAGGAATGCTAATTGGGCATAAGGATGTGTCTGTGGTAGTTGAAAACTTACAATCCCTGGAAACATAGAAAATAGGTGCAGGAGTAGGCCATTCGGCCCTTCGAGCCTGTACGCACCGCCATTCAATATGATCATGGCTGATCATCCAACTCAGTATCCCGTACCTGCCTTCTCTCCATACCCCCTGATCCCTTTAGCCACAAGGGCCACATCTAACTCCCTCTTAAATATAGCCAATGAACTGGCCTCAACTACCTTCTGTGGCAGAGAATTCCACAGATTCACAACTCTCTGTGTGAAAAAAAACTCGGTCCTAAAAGACTTCCCCCTTATCCTTAAACTGTGTAGCCCCTTGTTCTGGACTTCCCCAACATCGGGAACAATCTTCCTGCATCTAGCCTGTCCAACCCCTTAAGAATTCTGTAAGTTTCTATAAGATCCCCCCCTCAATCTTCTAAATTCCAGCGAGTACAAGCCGAGTCTATCCAGTCTTTCCACATACGACAGTCCCGCCATTCCTGGAATTAACCTAGTAAACCTAAGCTGCACGCCCTCAATAGCAAGAATATCCTTCCTCAAATTTGGAGACCAAAACTGCACACAGTACTCCAGGTGCGGTCTCACCAGGGCCCTGTACAACTGCAGAAGGACCTCTTTGCTCCTATACTCAACTCCTCTTGTTATGAAGGCCAACATGCCATTGGCTTTCTTCACTGCCTGCTGTACCTGCATGCTTCCTTTCAGTGACTGATGCACTAGGACACCCAGATCTCGTTGTACGTCCCCTTTTCCTAACTCTTGAGAATTTTGTAAGTTCTATCAGATCCCCCCTCAATCTTCTAAATTCCAGCGAGTACAAGCCGAGTCTATCCAGTCTTTCTTCATATGAAAGTCCTGCCATCCCAGGGATCAATCTGGTGAACCTTCTCTGTACTCCCTCCAAGTCTTTCCTCAGATTAGGAGACCAAAACTGTACACATCAGTCTGAAGAAGGGTCTCGACCCCGAAACGTCGCCCATTCCTTCTCTCCTGAGATGCTGCCTGACCTGCTGAGTTACTCCAGCATTTTGTGAATAAATACCTTCGATTTGTACCAGCATCTGCAGTTATCTTCTTATAATTAAAGCTTTGCTTGGTTTACCTTTAACTGTTGATGTTGTCGTCTGTTTTAAGAACTGAACTTTAACAGAACGCCTACCTCAATAGCAAGAATGTCCTTCCTCAAATTAGGAGACCAAAACTGCACACAGTACTCCAGGTGCGGTCTCACTAGGGCCCTGTACAACTGCAGAAGGACCTCTTTGCTCCTATACTCAACTCCTCTCGCTATAAAGGCCAACATGCCATTAGCTTTCTTCACTGCCTGCTGTACCTGCATGTACTCAGTCCCCCCTTGCTCCTGCACTCTCCCCGACTCTCTCTCTCTCTCTCTCTCTCTCTCTCTCTCTCTCTCTCTCCCCGACTCTCTCTCTCTCTCCCCCTCCATCTCTCTCCCCCCGTCTCTTACTCTCCATCTTGTATCTGTTCACTGTGGACGGCTCGATTGTAATAATGTAGTCTTTCCGCTGACTGGATAGCTTTTCACTGTACCTCGGTACACGTGGCAGTAATCTCTGGAATACTCTGCCTCAGAAGTTGCACAGGGCCCTGGTGAGACCGCACCTGGAGTACTGTGTGCAGTTTTGGTCTCCTAGTTTGAGTATAGGAGCAAAGAGGTCCTTCTGCAGTTGTACAGGGCCCTAGTGAGACCGCACCTGAGTACTGTGTGCAGTTTTGGTCTCCAAATTTGAGGAAGGATATTCTTGCTATTGAGGGCGTGCAGCGTAGGTTTACTAGGTTAATTCCCGGAATGGCGGGACTGTCGTACGTTGAAAGACTGGAGCGACTAGGCTTGTATACACTGGAATTAGAAGGATGAGAGGGGATCTTATCGAAACGTATAAGATTATTAAGGGGTTGGACACGTTAGAGGCAGGAAACATGTTCCCAATGTTGGGGGAGTCCAGAACCAGGGGCCACACAGTTTAAGAATAAGGGGTCGGCCATTTAGAACGGAAACTTTTTCAGTCAGAGAGTTGTGAATCTGTGGGATTAATTCTCTGCCTCAGAAGGCAGTGGAGGCCAATTCTCTGAATGCATTCAAGAGAGAGCTGGATAGAGCTCTTAAGGATAGCGGAGTCAGGGGGTATGGGGAGAAGGCAGGAACGGGGTACTGATTGAGAATGATCCGCCGTGATCACATTGAATGGCGGTGCGTACAGGCTCGAAGGGCCGAATGGCCTCCTCCTGCACCTATTGTCTATTGTCTACACTAAACGAAACTCTCTCTCTTTCCATCACACACACACAATGAGCACGTGTGTGTATGTGTGTGAGAGAGACCCTCACATTCACTTTTCTTCTAACCCCGTCTCCCCCTTTCCCCCCCCCCCATATTTCTCCATCCCCCTCCCCCCTCCCTCACCGCCCATTCTTTCCCCTCCCTTCCATCTTATAGAAACGTACAACATTCTCAAGGGGTCGGACAGGCTAGATGCGGGAAGATTGTTCCCGATGTTGGGGAAGTCCAGAACAAGGGGCCACACAGTTTAAGGATAAGGGGGAAGTCTTTTAGGACCGAGATGAGGACCGAGTTTTTCTTCACACAGAGAGTGGTGAATCTGTGGAATTCTCTGCCACAGAAGGTAGTTGAGGCCAGTTCGTTGGCTATATTTAAGAGGGAGTTAGATGTGGCCCTTGTGGCTAAA
>NC_135992.1:0-85195 GCF_053455715.1 Rhinoraja longicauda
GAACCGTACGTTACATCGATTGCGGAAAAAAGGCGAACCGTAGCGCGACGATTTTCGCACCGCCTCAATCGCCAATCTCGCGCTCGCTCGGCCGTGATATTTTCATTTACTTTGGTCGCGTGATTTTTAAGTTACAGAGGTTTTAAAGCGCTGCCCCCCCCTTTTCAGGGGGCGCTGCAGTGCAGATTTGGTCTTCAGCTTGTGACGGCTACATTGTTTCGAACATTGTTTCGAAAAGTTTCCAGGATTGTTTTAAAGTGCTGTTTTTTGTTATTGCAAGTCAAGTCAAGTCAAGTCAAGTCAAGTCAAGTCAAGTCAAGTCAATTATATTTGTATAGCACATTTAAAAACAACCCACGTTAACCAAAGTGCTGCACATCTGATTAGGAAAAAAAAAAGAAGGAGGTTATAGTGGTCACTTGACATACACAGATCAGGAGGACGGGCCCAACGGGTAAGAGTGGGGCTGGGGGAGGAGAGAATGGGGGGTGTGGGGACGGGCCCAACGGGCCCGCTTTGAACGGGCACACTTGTTCTAGTATACTATTAAAACTCACTTCTTGTTTATAAATATGTTTGTATCCTGGGTTTGTGTATATATCAGTGATTGCGGCAAAACTGTAAACCGTCGCGTCACGGTTTTTGCACCGCCTTGATCACCAACCTCCCGTCTGACCGGCCGCGATATTTTCATTTAATTTGGTCATATATTTTTTAAGTTGCAGAGGTTTTAAAGCGCTGCCCCCCCTGATTTATCGAAGTTTTGACAGAAGGGGGGCGCTGCGGTGCGGATTAATCTTCATTGTGATGTCACAATGCCCCTGTGCCAAGCAGCTGCTATTGGGTGTCTGTTCTTTACAAATTTACATTTTTTAATTTTTAACCTTTTTTTTCAAAGGTCTTCAGCTTGTGACGTCACAATGCTTGTGCTACATTGTTGCGAAAAGCAAATGGTTGTTTTTTAAAGTTGTGTTTTTAATTGCAAGTCACTTAACATACACAGATCAGCATGGGGCCCCTATGCTCGTGGGCCACCGGGGCAAGTGTTACGAAAAAAGAAAGGGGAGGTCCCCCTTCCCCCCTCAACCCCTTCCTCCCCACTCCTTCCCACCTCCATCCCCACTCCCTCCCCCCTCCTCCCCAACTCACTCCCCATCCCTCCCCACCTCCCTCACCCCTCGGGGAAGGGCCCAACGGAGAAAGAGGGGTACTGGGAAAAGGAGAGGTCCCCCTCCCTCCCCCCTTCCCCCTCCCTCCCCCCTCCCTCCCCCTCCCTCCACCTCCCCCCTTCCCCCTCCCCCCTTCCCCTCCCACCCCTTCCCCCCTCCCCTCCCCACCTCCATCCCCCTCCCCTCCTCCATCCCTCCCCCCTCCCTCCCCACCTCCCGGTTACAATGGAAACCCTACGAGGACGGGCCCAACGGGGAAAGAGGGGTACTGGGAAAAGGGGAGGTCCCCCTCCCTCCTCCATTCTCCCCTCCCTCCCCTCTCCCTCCACCTCCCCCTCTTCCCCCCTCCCCATCCCCCCTCCCCTCCCCCCTTCCCTCCCCTCCTCCCTCCACACCTCCCTCCTCCCTCCCTCCCCCCTCCCTCCCCGCCTCCCGCTTACAATGGAAACCCTACGAGGACGGGCCCAACGGGGAAAGAGGGGTACTGGGAAAACGGGTGGTCCCCCTCCCTCCCCCCTTCCCCCTCCCTCCCCCTCCCCATAACCCCTCCCTCCACTCTCCCTCCCCCCTCCCCCCCTCCCCTCCCCCACTCCCTCCCCCTCCCCTCCCCCCTCCCCCCTCCCTTCCCTCCCCCCCACTCCCCTCCCGGTTACAATGGAAACCCTACGAGGACGGGCCCAACGGGGAAAGAGGGGTACTGGGAAAAGGGGAGGTCCCCCTCCCTCCCACCTTCCCCCATCCCATCCCCCCTCCCTCCCCTCTCCCTCCCCCATCCCCCCTTCCCCCCCTCCCCTTCCCCCTCCCTCCCCTCCTCCCTCCACACCTCCCTCCTCCCTCCCTCCCCTTCCCTCCCTCCCATCCTCCCAATGCTTGTTTGAGATGGGTGCTACATTGTTTCGAAAAGCACCACTAACAGATCGCAGTGAGAAGCACTATGTGACCGCGAATGTTTCAAAACAAGCACTTAAAAAGCACTTATCTTTTTTTAAAGTATTTTATTTATTGCAAGTCACTTAACATACACAGATCAGCATTGGGCCCCTATGCTCGTGGGCCACCGGGGCAAGTGTTTCGAAAAAAGTGGGGGGGGGGGGGGTCTGAGAATGGGGACTGGGGAGGAGGACAACAGGGGTCGTTGCGGAGGGGGCTTGGTGGTGGGGGAAAGAGGGGTACTGGGAAAAGGGGAGGTCCCACTTCCCCCCTCAACCCCTTCCTCCCCCCTCCTTCCCACCTCCATCCCCACTCCCTCCCCCCCTCCCTCCCCACTCAATCCCAACCTCCATCACCACTCAGCCCCTAACTCCCCCCTCCCTCCTTCCCTCCATCCCCCCTCCCTCCCCCCTTCCCTCCCCCCTTCCCCCCTCCACTTCCCCCTCCCTCCCCCTCCCCTCCTCCATCCACACCTCCCTCCACACCTCCCTCCTCCCTCCCTCCCCCCCTCCGGGTTACAATGGAAACCCTACGAAGACGGGCCCAACGGGGAAAGAGGGGTACTGGGAAAAGGGGAGGTCCCCCTTCCCCCCTCCACCCCTTCATCCCCCCTCCTTCCCACCTCCATCCCCACTCCCTCCCCCCCTCCTCCCCCTCCCTCCCCAACTCCCTCCCCCTCCCCCCTAACTCTCCCCCTCCCTCCTTCCCTCCATCCCTCCCTCCCCCAATCCCTCCCCCCCTCCCTCCACCCTTCCATCCCTCTCCCCTCCCCCCTCCTTCCACCCTCCCTCCCCCCCCTCCCGGTTACAATTGAAACCCTACGAGGACGGGCCCAACGGGGAAAGAGGGGTACTGGGAAAAGGGGAGGTCCCCCTCCCTCCCCCCTTCCCCCTCCCCTCCCCCCTCCCCTCCCCCCTCCCTCCCACTCCACCCTACCCCCCTCCCTCCCCTCCCCCCTCCCTCCCCTCCCCTCCTCCCTCCACACCACCCTCCTCCCTCCCTCCCCCTTCCCTCCCTGCCCTCCTCCCGGTTACAATGGAAACCCTACGAGGACGGGCTCAACGGGGAAAGTGGGGTACTGGGAAAAGGGGAGGTCCCCCTCCCTCCCCCCTCCCCCCTACCCCCCTCCCTCCCCTCTCCCTCCCCTCTTCCCTCCTCCCTTCCCCCTCCCCCACCCCCTCCCCTCCACACCTCCCTCCTCCCTCCCCCTTCCCTCCCCCCACTCCCCTCCCGGTTACAATGGAAACCCTACGAGGACGGGCCCAACGGGCACACTCGTGCTAGTATACTATTAAAACTCAGATCTTGTAGGTTTGTATCAGGATTTTTGTATATATCAGTGATTCCGGCAAAACGGTAAACCGTGCCGCAACGGTTTTTGCACCGCCTTGATCACCAACCTCCCGGCTGACCGGCCGCGATATTTTCATTTCATTTGTTCGTATGTTTTTTAAGTTACAGAGGTTTTAAAGCGCCGCTTATTGAAGTTTCTATAGGGGGCGCTGCGGTGCGGATTTAGTCTTCAGCGTGTGATGTCACAATGGACAAGCAGCTGCTATTGGGTGTCTGCTCTTTACAAATTTACATCTTTTTATTTTTAACCTTTTTTTTCAAGGTCTTCAGCTTGTGACGTCACAATGCTTGTGTGAGATGGTTGCAACATTGTTGCGAAAGGCAGCTGATTGTTTTTTAAAGCTGTGTTTTTTATTGCAAGTCATTTAACATACACAGATCAGCATGGGCCCCTATGCTCGTGGGCCACAAAGGCAAGTGTTTCGAAAAAAGAAAGGGGAGGTCCCCTTCCCCCCTCAACCCCTCCCTCCCCCTTCCCCCCTCCACTCCCCCCTCCCTCCCCCCTCCCTCAAACTCCCCCCTTCCCCCCTCCCCTCCCACCCCTTCCCCCCTCCCCTCCCATCCCTTCCCCCCTCCCCTCCCCCACTCCATCCCCCTCCCCTCCTCCCTCCCCCCCCCCTTCCCAGTTACAATGGAAACCCTACGGGGACGGGCCCAACGGGGAAAGAGGGGTATTGGGAAAAGGGGAGGTCCCCCTCCCTCCCCCTTCCCCCTCCCTCCCCCCTACCCCCTCCCTCCCCTCTCCCTCCCCCCCCCTCCCCCTCCCCTCCTCCCTCCACACCTCCCTCCTCCCTCCCTCCCCCTTCCCTCCCTCCCCTCCTCCCGGTTACAATGGAAACCTTACGAGGACGGGCCCAACGGGGAAAGAGGGGTACTGGGAAAAGTGGAGGTCCCCTTCCTTCCCCCCTTCCCCCACCCCCTCCCTCCCCCTCCCCCCTACACCTCTCCCTCCCCCCTCCCCCCCTTCCCCCCTCCCCCAATCCCCTCCCCTCCCCCTCCCTCCCCTCCCCCCTAACCCCTCCCTCCCCTATCCCTCCCCTTCCCCACCCCTCCCCTCCCTCCCCCTCCCTCCCCCTCCCCTCCTCCCTCCACACCTACCTCCCTCCCCCTTCCCTCCCTTCCCTCCTCCCGGTTACAATGGAAACCCTACGAGGACGGGCCAAACGGGGAAAGAGGGGTACTTGGAAAAGGGGAGGACCACCTCCCTCCCCCCTTCCCCCCCTCCCCCCTCCCTCCCCCTCCCCCCCTACCCCTCTCCCTCCCCCTCCCCTACCTTTCCCCCTCCCCTCCCCCCTCCCTCCCCCTCCCCTCCTCCATCCACACCTCCCTCCTCCCCCCTCCCCCTTCCCTCCCTCCCCTCCTCCCGGTTACAATGGAAACCCTACGAGGACGGGCCAAACATGGAAAGAGGGGTACTGGGAAAAGGGGAGGACCACCTCCCTCCCCCCTTCCCCCTCCCTCCTCCTCCCCCCTACCCCTCTCCCTCCCCCCTCCCCTCCCTTTCCCCCTCCCCTACCCCCCTCCCTCCCCCTCCCCTCCTCCATCCACACCTCCCTCCTCCCCCCTCCCCCTTCCCTCCCTCCCCTCCTCCCGGTTACAATGGAAACCCTACGAGGACGGGCCAAACAGGGAAAGAGGGGTACTGGGAAAAGGGGAGGTCCCCCTCCCTCCCCTTCCCCCTCCCCTCCCCCCTCCCTCCCCCTCCCTACCCCCTCACCCCCCTCTCCCTCCCCCCTCCCCTCCCCCCCTCCCTCCCCTCCCTCCCCCTCCCCTCCCCCTCCCTCCCCCTCCCCTCCTCCCTCCACACCTCCCTCCTCCCTCCCCCTTCCCTCCCTCCCCTCCTCCCGGTTACAATGGAAACCCTACGAGGACGGGCCCAACGGGGAAAGAGGGGTACTGGGAAAAGGGGAGGTCCCCCTTCCTCCCCCCCTCCCCTCCCCCTCCCTCCCCCTCCCTCCCCCTCCCTCCCCCCTACCCCCCTCCCTCCCCCCTCCCCTCCCCTCGCTCCTTCCCCCTCCCTCCTCCCTACCCCCTCCCTCCCCTCTCCCTCCCCATCCCCCCTTCCCCCTCCCCTCCCCCCTCCCTCCCCCTCCCCTCCCCTCCTCCCTCCCACCCCCTTCCCTCCCCCCACCCTCCCCCTTCCCTCCCCCCACCTTCCCTCCCTCCCCACTCCCCTCCCGTTTACAATGGAAACCCTACGAGGACGGGCACACTTGTGCTAGTCTATATACTATTAAAACTCAGATCTTGAATATATATATATATATTCCACTGATGTCGGCTGAATACGGCAATTCCGGCAAAACGGTGAACCGTAGCGCCACGATTTTTGTACCGCCTTAATCAGCATGCGGTTCGCTGCTGGAAAATGATATTTTTATTTAATTCGGACGCATATGTTTTAAGCTACAGAGGTTTAAAAGTGCTGCCCCCCCTCATTTATCGAAGTTTTGACAGAAGGGGGGCGCTGCGGTCCGGCAGTGCTCAGTACGCATGCGCGGAATCTCCTCACTCTGTACTCAGCACGCATGCGCGGCATCTCCTCACTCGCACCAAAACAATGGACGCCGTTAGCGGCGCCAGCCCGCGATCACCGGATAACCTCTCCTCTCTCCCCTTGCTTCCCTCCTCTCTCCAAACACCCGGGAGAACATCTCCCCGCTACCCCCCCCCCCCCCGGGCCTTTGAATGATGCGATCTCACGAAGCACCCCCCCACCGGACTTTTCACTGATCCGATCACCCGCACCGCCCCCCCCGGGCCATTAACTGAAGCTAAGAGTGTGTCTGGGGGAGAGAAAATGGGGGAGGGGCTGAGAATGGGGAATGGGACAACAGGGGTAGTGCGGAGGGGAATTGGTGGTGGGGGAAAGAGGGGTACTGGGAAAAGGGGAGGTAAATATCCCTCCCCTCTCCCCCATCCCTCACTCCCCCCCTCTCTCCCCACCCCTCGCTCCATCCACAAATACCACCCCATCTCTCATCACCATCCCACCTCCCTCCCCCCTTCACTCAAACACCCCCTCGAATTGGTGGTGGGGAAAGAGGGGCACTGGGAAAATGGGAGGTCCATATCCCTCCACTCTCCCCATCCCTACCTCCAACCCCTCTCTCCCCACCCCTCCCTCCCTACACAAATACCACCCCATCTCTCATCACCCTCCCACCCTCCCTCCCCCCTTCACTCCCACACACCCACCCGGATACAATGGAAACACTAAGAGGACGGGCCAAAGGGGAGAGTGTGGGGAGTGTAAGAGTGGGGATGGGGCATGAGAGAATGGGGGAGCGGGGAATGGGCCCAACGGGCCCACTTTGTCTAGTATACTATTAAAACTCAGATCTTGTAGGTTTGTATCAGGATTTGTGTATATATCAGTGATTCCGGCAAAACGGTAAACCGTGGCGCCACGATTTTTGCACCGCCTTGATCACCAACCTCCCGGCTGACCGGCCGCGATATTTTCATTTAATTTGTTCGTATGTTTTTAAAGTTACAGAGGTTTTAAAGTGCTGCCCCCCCCTTCTTGAAGTTTCTATAGGGGGCGCTGCGGTGTGGATTTAGTCTTCAGCGTGTGATGTCACAATGGACAAGCAGCTGCTATTGGGTGTCTGCTCTTTACAAATTTACATCTTTTTATTTTTATCCTTTTTTTTCAAGGTCTTCAGCTTGTGACGTCACAATGCTTGTGTGAGATGGTTGCAACATTGTAGCGAAAGGCAACTGATTGTTTTTTAAAGTTGTGTTTTTTATTGCAAGTCATTTAACATACACAGATCAGCATGGGGCCCCTATGCTCGTGGGCCACCGGGGCAAGTGTTTTGAAAAAAGAAAGGGGAGGTCCCCCTTCCCCCCTCAACCCCTTCCCCCATCCCTCCCCCCTCCCTCCCCCCTCCCTCCAACTCCCCCCTTCCCCCCTCCCCTCCCACCCCTTCCCCCTCCCCTCCAAACCCCTTCCCCCCTCCCCTCCCACCCTCCATCCCCCTCCCCTCCCTCCCCCCTCCCTCCCCGCCTCCCAGTTACAATGGAAACACTACGGGGACGGGCCCAACGGGGAAAGAGGGGTACTGGGAAAAGGGGAGGACCCCCTCCCTCCCCTCCCTCCCCTCCCCCCTACCCCCCTCCCTCCCCTCTCCCTCCCCCCTTCCCCCCTCCCCCCTCCCCCTCCCCCTCCCCTCCTCCCTCCACACCTCCCTCCTCCCTCCCTCCCCCTTCCCTCCCTCCCCTCTTCCCGGTTACAATGGAAACCCTACGAGGACGGGCCCAACGGGAAAGAGGGGTACTGGGAAAAGTGGAGGTCCCCCTCCCTCCCCCCTTCCCCCCTCCCCTCCCTCCCCCCTACCCCTCTCCCTCCCCCCCTACCCCTCTCCCTCCCCCTACCCCTCTCCCTCCCCATCCCCCCCTCCCCCCTCCCCCACTCCCCTCCCCTCCCCCCTCCCTCCCCCTCCCCTACCCCCCTCCCTCCCCTCTCCCTCCCCTTCCGCACCCCTCCCCTCCCTCCCCCTCCCCTCCTCCCTCCACACCTCCCTCCTACCTCCCTCCCCATTCCCTCCCTCCCCTCCTCCCGGTTACAATGGAAACCCTACGAGGACGGGCCCAACGGGAAAAGAGGGGTACTGGGAAAAGGGGAGGTCCCCCTCCCTCCCCCCTTCCCCCTCCCCTCCCCCTCCCCCCCTCCCCCACTACCCATCTCCCTCCCCCATCCCCTCCCTTCCCCCCTCCCCTCCCCCCCTCCCTCCCCCTCCCCTCCTCCATCCACACCTCCCTCCTCCCTCCCTCCCCCTTCCCTCCCTCCCCCCTCCCGGTTACAATGGAAACCCTACGAGGACGGGCCAACGGGCACACTTGTGCTAGTCTATATACTATTAAAACTCAGATCTTGTTTATATATTTTTTTGGGGTTTGACCTGAATATTTGATATGTTCGCGCATAACAGCGATTGCGGCAAAACGGTGAACCGTAGCGCGACGGTTTTCGCACCGCCTTAATCGCCAACCTCCCAAACGACCGGCCGTGATATTTTCCATTTGATTTAGTCGCATGTTTTTTAAGTTACAGAGTTTTTAAAGCGCTGCCCCCCCCCACCTTTTCAGGGGGGCGCTGCGGTGCGGATTTTGTCTTCAGCTTGTGATGTCACAATGCTCCTGTGAGATGAGCTCGAGCTGACCACCCTCCCCCCCCTTCAGCGTGTGATGTCACAATGGACATGCAGCTGCTATTGGGTGTCTACTCTTTACAAATTTACATCTTTTTATTTTTAACCTTTTTTTTCCAAGGTCTTCAGCTTGTGACGTCACAATGCTTGTGTGAGATGGGTTCTACATTGTTGCAGCTGATTGTTTTTTAAAGTTGTGTTTTTTATTGCAAGTCATTTAACATACACAGATCAGCATGGGGCCCCTATGCTCGTGGGCCACCGGGGCAAGTGTTTCGAAAAAAGAAAGGGGAGGTCCCCCTTCCCCCCTCAACCCCTTCCTCCCCACTCCTTCCCACCTCCATCCCCACTCCCTCCCCCCCTCCTCCCCAACTCCCTCCCCATCCCTCCCCACCTCCCTCACCTCTCGGGGACGGGCCCAACGGGGAAAGAGGGGTACTGGGAAAAGGGGAGGTCTCCTCCCTCCCCCTCACACCATCCTCCCCCCTTCCCCCCTCCCCCCCTTCCCCGTCCCCTCCCACCCCTTCCCCCCTCCCCTCCCCCCTCCATCCCCCTCCCCTCCTCCCTCCCTCCCCCCTCCCTCCCCGCCTCCCGGTTACAATGGAAACCCTACGAGGACGGGCCCAATGGTGAAAGAGGGGTACTGGGAAAAGGGGAGGTCCCCCTCCCTCCCCCCTTCCCCCCTCCCTCCCCCCTCCCTCCACCTCCCCCCTTCCCCCCTCCCCCCATTCCCTCCCCTCCACCCCCTTCCCTCCCCTCCTCCCTCCACACCTCCCTCCTCCCTCCCTCCCCCCTCCCTCCCCGCCTCCTGGTTACAATGGAAACCCTACGAGGACGGGCCCAACGGGGAAAGAGGGGTACTGGGAAAACGGGTGGTCCCCCTCCCTCCCCCCTTCCCCCCTCCCTCCCCCTCCCCCCTACCCCCTCCCTCCCCTCTCACTCTCCCCTTCCACCCTTCCCCCCTCCCCTCCGTCCCCTCCCCCATCTACACTCCCTCCTCCCTTCCCTCCCCCCCACTCCCCTCCCGGTTACAATGGAAACCCTACAAGGACGGGCCCAACGGGGAAAGAGCGGTACTGGGAAAAGGGGAGGTCCCCCTCCTTCCCCCTCCCTCCCCATCCCTCCCCCTACCCCCTCCCTCCCCGCACTCCCCTCCCGGTTACAATGGAAACCCTACAAGGACGGGCCCAACGGGGAAAGTGGGGTACTGGGAAAAGGGGAGGTCCCCCTCCCTCCCCTTCCCCCCTCCCTCCCCCCTACCCCCCTCCCTCCCCCCTCTCCCCTCCCCCTCCCCTCCTCCCTCCCTCCCACTTCCCTCCCTCCCCTCCTCCCGGTTACAATGGAAACCCTACGAGGACGGGCCCAACGGGGAAAGAGGGGTACTGGGAAAAGGGGAGGTCCCCCTCCCTCCCCCTTCCCTCTCCCCTCCCTCCCCCTCTCCCCCTCCCTCCCCTCTGCCTCCCCTTCCCCCTCCCCTCCCCCTCCCTCCCCCTCCCCCCTACCCCGCTCCCTCCCATCTCCCCCCTTCCCCCTCCCCTCCCCTCCCATCCCCCCTCCCCTCCCCCCTCTAAACCTCCCTCCTCCCTCCCTTCCCCCCCCCACTCCCCTTGCGGTTACAATGGAAACCCTACGAGGACGGGCCCAACGGGCACACTTGTGCTAGTATACTATTAAAACTCAGATCTTGTAGGTTTGTATCAGGATTTGTGTATATATCAGTGATTCCGGCAAAACGGTAAACCGTGGCGCCACGGTTTTTGCAGCGCCTTGATCACCAACCTCCCGGCTGACCGGCCGCGATATTTTCATTTAATTTGTTCGTATGTTTTTAAAGTTACAGAGGTTTTAAATCGCTGCCCCCCCCTTATCGAAGTTTCTATAGGGGGCGCTGCGGTGCGGATTTAGTCTTCAGCGTGTGATGTCACAATGGACAAGCAGCTGCTATTGGGTGTCTACTCTTTACAAATTTACATCTTTTTATTTTTAGCCTTTTTTTTCCAGGTCTTCAGCTTGTGACGTCACAATGCTTGTGTGAGATGGTTGCTACATTGTTGCAAAAGGCAACTGATTGTTTTCTAAAGTTGTATTTTTTATTGCAAGTCACTTAACATACACAGATCAGCATGGGGCCCCTATGCTCGTGGGCCACCGGGGCAAGAGTTTCGAAAAAAGAAAGGGGAGGTCCCCCTTCCCCCCTCAACCCCTCCCTCCCCCCTTCCCCCCTCCCCTCCCCCTCCCTCCAACTCCCCCCTTCCCCCCACCCCTTCCCCTCCCCTCCCCCCTCCATCCCCCTCCCCTCCTCCCTCCCTCCCCCCTCCCTCCCCGCCTCCCAGTTACAATGGAAACCCTACGGGGACGGGCCCAACGGGGAAAGAGGGGTACTGGGAAAAGGGGAGTTCCCCCTCCCTCCCCTCCCCCCTCCCTCCCCTCCCCCCTCCCCCCCTCCCCCCCTCCCTCCCCCTCCCCTCCCCCTCCACACTTCCCTTCTCTCCCCCCACTCCCCTCCCGGTTACAATGGAAACCCTACGAGGACGGGCCCAACGGGGAAAGAGGGATACTGGGAAAAGGGGAGGTCCCCCTCCCTCCCCTTCCCCCCTCCCCTCCCCCCTCCCTCACCCCTACCCCCCTTCCTCCAATCTCCCTCCCCCCTTCCCCCCTCCCCTCCCCCTCCCTCCCCCTCCCCCACTCCCCTCCCCTCCCCCTCCCTCCCCCTCCCCCCTACCCCCCATCCCCTCTCCCTCCCCTTCCCCACCCCTCCCCTCCCTCCCCCTCCCCTCCTCCCTCCACACCTCCATCCTCCCTCCCTCCCCCTTCCCTCCCTCCCCTCCTCCCGGTTACAATGGAAACCCTACGAGGACGGGCCCAACGGGGAAAGAGGGGTACTGGGAAAAGGGGAGGTCCCCCTCCCTCCCCCCTTCCCCTCTCCCCTCCCCCCTCCCACCCCCTCCCCCCCTACCCCTCTCCCTCCCCCTCCCCTCCCTTCCCCCTCCCCTCCCCCCCTCCCTCCCCCTCCCCTCCTCCATCCACACCTCCCTCCTCCCCACTCCCCTCCAGGTTACAATGGAAACCCTACGAGGACGGGCCCAACGGGGAAAGAGGGGTACTGGGAAAAGGGGAGGTCCCCCTCCCTCCCCCTTCCCCCCTCCCCTCCCCCTCCCTACCCCCTACCCCCCTCCCTCCCCTCTCCCTCTCCCCTTCCCCCCTCCCCCCTCCCCTCCCCCTCCCCCTCCCCTTCTCCCTCCACACCTCCCTCCTCCCTCCCTCCCCCTTCCCTCCCTCCCCTCCTCCCGGTTACAATGGAAACCCTACGAGGACGGGCCCAACCGGGAAAGAGGGGTACTGGGAAAAGGGGAGGTCCCCCTTCCTCCCCCCCTCCCCTCCCCCTCCATCCCCCCCTACCCCCCTCCATCCCCTCCCCTCCCTCCCTCCCCCCTCCCTCCTCCCTACCCCCCTCCCTCCCCTCTCCCTCCCCCATCCCCCCTTCCCCCTCCCCTACCCCTCCCTCCCCCTCCCCTCCTCCCTCCCTCCCCCTTCCCTCCCCCCACCCTCCCCCTTCCTCCCTCCAACCCTCCCCCTTTCCTCCCACCCACTCCCCTCCCGGTTACAATGGAAACCCTACGAGGACGGGCCCAACGGGCCTACTTGTGCTAGTATACTATTAAAACTCAGATCTTGTAGTTTTGTATCCTGGGTTTGTGTTTATATCAGTGATTATGGCAAAACTGTAAACCGTCGCGCCACGGTTTTTGCACCGCCTTGATCACCAACCTCCCGGCTGACCGGCCGCGATATTTTCATTTAATTTGGTCGCATGTTTTTTAAGTTACAGAGGTTTTAAAGCGCTGCCCCCCTGATTTATCGAAGGTTTTACAGAAGGGGGGCGCTGCGGTGCGGATTAATCTTCATTGTGATGTCACAATGCTCCTGTGAGATGAACTCGAGCTGACCCCCCTTCCCCCCCCCACGCGGTATTCAGCGTGTGACGTCACAATGGACAAGCAGCTGCTATTGGGTGTCTACTCTTTACAAATTTACATTTTTTAATTGTTAACCTTTTTTTCCCCAGGTCTTCAGCTTGTGACGTCACAATGCTTGTGTGAGATGGTTGCTACATTGTTGCGAAAAGCTGTGTTTTTTATTGCAAGTCACTTAACATACACAGATCAGCATGGGGCCCCTATGCTCGTGGGCCACCGGGGCAAATGTTTCGAAAAAAGAAAGGGGAGGTCCCCCTTCCCCCCTCAACCCCTTCCTCCCCACTCCTTCCCACCTCCATCCCCACTCCCTCCCCCCCTCCTCCCCAACTCCCTCCCCATCCCTCCCCACCTCCCTCACCCCTCGGGGATGGGCCCAATGGGAAAAGAGGGGTACTGGGAAAAGGGGAGGTCCCCCTCCCTCCACCTCCCCCCCTTCCCCCTCCCCCCTTCCGCCCTCCCCTCCCCTCTTCCCTCCCCTCCTCCCTCCACACCTCCCTCCTCCCTCCCTCCCCGCCTCCCGGTTACAATGGAAACCCTACGAGGACGGGCCCAACGGGGAAAGAGGGGTACTGGGAAAACGGGTGGTCCCGTTTTATTTCTGACCTTTTTTTAAAACGTCTTCAGGTTGTGACGTCACAATGCTTGTGTGAGATGGGTGCTACATTGTTTCGAAAAGCAATAAAAAGATCGCCGTGAGAAGCACTTAGTCACCGGGAATGTTGCCAAAAAAGCACTAATTGTTTTAAAGTAGTGTTTTTTGTTATTGCAAGTCACTTAACATACACAGATCAGCATGGGGCCCCTATGCTCGTGGGCCACCGGGGAAAGTGTTTCGAAAAAAGCACTTAAGAGTGTGTCTGGGGAGAGAGAGAATGGGGGGGGTCTGAGAATGGGGACTGGGGAGGGGGACAACAGGGGTCGTTGCGGAGGGGGCTTGGTGGTGGGGAAAGAGGGGTACTGGGAAAAGGGGAGGTCCCCCTTCCCCCCTCAACCCCTTCCTCCCCCCTCCTTCCCACCTCCATCCCCACTCCCTCCCCCCCTCCTCCCCAACTCCCTCCCCCTCCCTCCCCACCTCCCTCACCCCTCCCCCCTAACTCCCCTCCTCCCTAACTCCCCACCCTCCCTCCTTCCCTCCATCCTTCCCCCCCTCCCTCCACCCTTCCATCCCTCTCCCCTCCCCCCTCCTTCCACCCTCCCTCCCCCCCTTCCGGTTACAATGGAAATCCTACGGGGACGGGCCCAACGGGGAAAGAGGGGTACTGGGAAAAGGGGAGGTCCCCCTCCCTCCCCCCTTCCCCTCCCCCCTTCCCCCCTCCCCTCCCCACGTCTCTCCCCCTCCCTCCACCTCCACCCCCTTCCACCCTCCCCCCTTCCTCCCTCCCCTCCCCCCCTTCCCCCCTCCCATCCCCCCCTCCCTCCCCCTCCCCTCCTCCCTCCACACCTCCCTCCTCCCTCCCTCCCCCCTCCCTCCCCGCCTCCCGGTTACAATGGAAACCCTACGAGGACGTGCCCAACGGGGAAAGAGGGGTACTGGGAAAAGGGGAGGTCCAACTCCCTCCCTCCCTCCTTCCCCCCTCCTTCCCCCTCCCTCCCCCTTCCCCCCTCCTTCCCCCTCCCTCCCTCTCCCCCCTCCCTCCCCTCTCCCTCCCCCTCCCCTCCCCTCCCTCCCCCTATCCCCTCCCTCTCCCCCCCTCCCCTCCCCCCTCCCCTCCTCCCTCACTCCCCCTTCCCTACCCCCCACTCCCCTCCCGGTTACAATGGAAACCCTACGAGGACCCGCCCAACGGGCACACTTGTGCTAGTCTGTCTATCTATCTATCTATCTATCTATCTAGTATATATATTAGACTACTAAAACTCAGATCTTGAAGCGATGTTTGTATATATATTCCACTGATGTCGGCTGAAGGCAATTCCGGCAAAACGGTGAACCGTAGCGCCACGATTTTTGAACCGCCTTAATCAGCATGCGGTTCGCTGCTGGAAAATGATGTTTTTATTTAATTCGGACGCATATTTTTTAAGTTACAGAGGTCTAAAGGTGCTGCCCCCCCTCATTTATCGAAGTTTTGACAGAAGGAGGGCGCTGCGGTCAGAAAGTGCTCAGTACGCATGCGCGGAATCTCCTCACTCAGTACTCAACACGCATGCGCGGCATCTCCTCACTCGCACCAAAACAATGGACGCCGTTAGCGGCGCCAGCCCGCGATCACCGGCTCACCTCTCCTCTCTCCCTTTGCTTCTCTCCTCTCTCCCACACCCGGGAGAACATCTCCCCGCTATCCCCCACCCCCTCCCCCCTCACTCTCTCCCCCCTCCACAAATACCGCAACATCTGTCATCACCAAACCGGTAAGAGTGGGGCTGGCGGAGGAGAGAATGGGGGGTGTGGGGACGGGCCCAAAGGGCCCGCATTGAACGGGCACACTTGTTCTAGTATACTACTAAAACTCAGATCTTGTAGCGTTGTTTGTATATATATTCCACTGATGTCGGCTGAAGGCAATTCCGGCAAAACGGTGAACCGAAGCGCCACGATATTTGAACCGCATTAATCAGAATGCGGTTCGCTGCTGGAAAATGATATTTTTATTTAATTCGGACGCATATTTGTTAAGTTACAGAGGACTAAAGGTGCTGCCCCCCCTCATTTATCGAAGTTTTGACAGAAGGGGGGCGCTGCGGTGCGGATTTATTCTTCATTGTGATGTCACAATGCCCCTGTGAGATGAACTCGAGCAGACCCCCCTTCCTCCCCCCCGTGGTATTCAGCGTGTGACGTCACAATGCCCCTGTGCCCCTCCCTCCCCCTTCCCCCCTCCCCCTCCCCTACCTCCCCCCTCCCTCCCCCTCCCCCCCTTCCCCTCTCCCTCCCCCCTCCCCCTTCCCCCCTCCCCCTTTCCCCCCTCCCCCCCTTTCCGCCCTCCCCTTCCCCCTCCCTCCCCTCCTCCCTCCTCCCTCCCTCCCCTCCCCTACCTCCCCCCCTCCCTCCCCCTCCCCCCCTTCCCCTCTCCCTCCCCCTCCCCCCTTCCCCCTCCCCCCTTTCCCCCCTCCCCCCCTTTCCGCCCTCCCCTTCCCCCTCCCTCCCCTCCTCCCTCCTCCCTCCCTCCCCCTCCCCTACCTCCCCCCTCCCTCCCCCTCCCCCCCTTCCCCTCTCCCTCCCCTCCCCCCTTCCCCCTCCCCCCTTTCACCCCTCCCCCCCTTTCCGCCCTCCCCTTCCCCCCTCCCTCCCCTCCTCCCTCCTCCCTCCCTCCCCCTTCCCTCCCTCCCCTCCTCCCGGTTACAATGGAATCCCTACGAGGACGGGCCCAACGGGGAAAGAGTGGTACTGGGAAAAGGGGAGAGCCCCCTCCCTCCCCCCTTCCCCCTCCCATCCCTCCCCCTCCCCCCTTCCCCCTCCCCCCCTACCCCCCCTCCCCTCTCCCCCTCCCTCCCCCCTCCCTCCCCCCTCCCTCCCCCTCACCCCTCCCCCCTCACTCCCCCCTCCCCCCCTTCCCCCCTTCCCTCCCTCCCCCTCCCCTCCTCCCTCCACACCTCCCTCCTCCCTCCCTCCCCCTTCCCTCCCTCCCCTCCTCCCGGTTACAATGGAAACCCTACGAGGACGGGCCCAACGGGGAAAGAGGGGTACTGGGAAAAGGGGAGGTCCCCCTCCCCCCTCCCCCTTCCCCCTCCCCCTTCCCCCTCCCTCCCACCCCCTCCCCCCTCCCCTCCCCCTCCCCTCCCCTCCCCCTCCCTCCCCTTCCCCCCACCTCTGCCCCCTTCCTCCCCCCCTCCTCTCCCCCCTCCTCTCCCACCCTCTCCTCTCCCCCCTCTCCTCTCCCCCCTCTCCTCTCCCCCCCTCTCCTCTCCCCCTCTCCTCTCCCCCCTCTCCTCTCCCCCCTCTCCTCTCCCCCCCTCTCCTCTCCCCCTTCCCTCCCCCCTCCCCCTCCCTTCCCCCTCCCTTTCCCCTCCCTTCCCCCTCTCCTCTCCCCCCTCTCCCCTCTCCTCTCCCCCCTCTCCACTCCCCCTCCACTCTTTCCTCTCCCCTCTCCTCTCCCCTCCCCCCCTCTCCTCTCCCCCCTCACCTCTCCCCCCTCCTCCCCCCCTCCTCCCCCCTCCTCCTCTCCCCCCCTCCTCCTCTCCCCCTCCCTCCTCTCCCCCTCCCTCCTCTCCCCCTCCATCCTCCCCCCCTCTTCCTCTCCCCCCCTCCTCCTCTCCCCCTCCCTCCTCTCGCCCTCCCTCCTCTCCCCCTCCCTCCTCCCCCCTCCTCTCCCCCTCCTCTCCCCCTCCTCTCCCCCTCCTCCTCTCCCCCCTCCTCTCCCCCCCTCCTCTCCCCCCCCTCTCCTCTCCCCCTCTCCTCTCCCCCCCTCTCCTCTCCCCCCTCTCCTCTCCCCCTCTCCTCTCCCCCCTCTCCTCTCCCCCCTCTCCTCTCCCCCCCTCTCCTCTCCCCCTTCCCTCCCCCTTCCCTCCCCCTTCCCCCTCCCTTCCCCCGTCCCTTTCCCCTCCCTTCCCCCCCTTCCCCCCTCCCTTACACCCTCTCCTCCCCTCTCCCCTTCCCTCACTCCCCACTCTCCTCTCCTCCCTACCTCATCCCTCCCTCCCTCCCTTCCCCGCAGCGCTGACCGCCGGGAAGTGTAGTCGCCGTCGCCTCTCCCGCTTCTGCTCTATAGATAAGATTAATTTCTTTTTCAACAAAGAATGCTGTTTATTTTAAAGTAAAATAGACACCTCTCCTCTCTCCCCCCTCTCCTCTCCTCTCTCCCCCCCTCTCCTCTCCTCTCCCCCCTCTCCTCTCCCCCCTCTCCCCTCTCCTCTCCCCCCTCTCCACTCCCCCTCCACTCTTTCCTCTCCCCTCTCCTCTCCCCTCCCCCCTCTCCTCTCCCCCCTCTCCTCTCCCCCCTCCTCCCCCCTCCTCCCCCCCTCCTCCTCTCCCCCCCTCCTCCTCTCCCCTCCATCCTCTCCCCCTCCCTCCTCTCCCCCTCCCTCCTCTCCCCCTCCCTCCTCCCCCCTCCTCCTCTCCCCCCCTCCTCCTCTCCCCCTCCCTCCTCTCCCCCTCCCTCCTCTCCCCCTCCCTCCTCCCCCCTCCTCTCCCCCTCCCTCCTCCCCCTCCCTCCTCCCCCCTCCCTCCTCCCCCTCCCTCCTCCCCCCCTCCCCCTTCCCCCCTCCCCCCTCCCCCCTCCTCTCCCCCCCTCCTCTCCCCCCCCTCCTCTCCCCCCTCCTCTCCCCCTTCCCTCCCCCCTCCCCCTCCCTTCCCTCCACTCTTTCCTCTCCCCTCTCCTCTCCCCTCCCCCCCTCTCCTCTCCCCCCTCTCCTCTCCCCCCTCTCCTCTCCCCCCTCCCCTCTCCCCCCTCCTCCCCCCTCCTCCCCCCCTCCTCCTCTCCCCCCTCCTCCTCTCCCCCTCCCTCCTCTCCCCCTCCCTCCTCTCCCCCTCCCTCCTCCCCCCCTCCTCCTCTCCCCCCTCCTCCTCTCCCCCTCCCTCCTCTCCCCCTCCCTCCTCTCCCCCTCCCTCCTCCCCCCTCCTCTCCCCCTCCCTCCTCCCCCCTCCCTCCTCCCCCCCTCCTCTCCCCCCCTCCTCTCCCCCCCCTCCTCTCCCCCTCCTCTCCCCCTCCTCCTCTCCCCCCCCCTCCTCTCCCCCCCTCCTCCTCTCCCCGAAGCGGAAGTGTAGTCGCCGTCGCCTCTCCCGCTGTTTGATTTCATTTATAACAAAGACATTTATTTAAAATGAGGAATGTGATTTTCATTAACTTTGATTTTATTTATTTTAAAAAAGCTGCTGCTCTATAGATAAGTTTATTTCCTTTTCAACAAAGAACGCTGTTTATTTTAAAGTAAAAACGCGTTTTTTTTCATTGGGTTTCACCCTCCCTGTTAGCGCCCGATTGGTTGGGTCTTTACGTGGGGTACAGTGATTGGCTCCACCATCCCTGTTAGCACCCGATTGGCTGGGTCTCTACGTGGGGTGCAGTGATTGGCTCCACCCTCCCTGTTAGCGCCCGATTGGCTGGGTCTCTACGTGGGGTGCAGTGATTGGCTCCAACCTCACACTCGATGTGGGTGGAGCAGTTGATTTGAACTGACACCAACTGCCGTAACCAACAGTCCACCGTGCTGCTGCCGGTTGAGGACAGGCTCCAGCATCGCTCAGGAGGGCAGTTTAATCCAAATACAGAAAGAATATTTATAGATAAGTTTCTTATCATTTCCAACAGAAAAATTACATTTATTTTAAACGGTACGAGATTTCCATTGCATTTAATTTTATTTAAAAAAAAAGATAAGTTTACTTTCTTTTTTAACAAAAGAACATTTATTTCACATGTTTAATTTCATTTATAACAAAGACATAAGCTGCTGCTCTATAGATAAGTTTAATTTCCTTTTCAACAAAGAGCGCTGTTTATTTTAAAGTAAAATAGACCCCTCTCCTCTCCACCCCCTCTCCTCTCCTCCCCTCCCCTCCCCTCCCCTCTCCTCTCCTCTCCCCCCTCTCCTCTCCCCCCCTCTCCTCCCCCCCTCTCCTCCCCCCCTCTCCTCTCCCCCCTCTCCTCTCCCCCCTCTCCTCTCCCCCCTCTCCTCTCCCCCCTCTCCTTTCCTCTCCTCTCCCCCTCTCCTTTCCTCTCCTCTCCCCCCTCTCCTCTCCCCCCCTCTCCTCTCCCCCCCTCTCTCTCCCCCCTCTCCTCTCCCCCCCTCTCCTCTCCTCCCCTCCCCTCTCCTCCCCTCCCCTCCCCTCTCCTCTCCCCCTCTCCTCTCCCCCCTCATCTCTCCCCCCTCTCCTCTCCCCCCCTCTCCTCTCCCCACTCTCCTCTCCCCCTCTCCTCTCCCCCCCTCTTCTCCCCCCTCCCTCTCCTCTCCCCCCCTCCCTCTCCCCCTCTCCTAACAACCCAACAAAGAACGCTCTTTATTTTAAAGTAAAATAGACCCCTCTCCTCTCTCCCCCCTTCTCCTCTCTCCCCTCCTCTCCTCTCTCCCCCCCTCTCCTCTCTCCCCCCCCTCTCCTCTCTCCCCCCCTCTCCTCTCCCCCCTCTCCTCTCCTCCCCCCCCTCTCCTCTCTCCCCCCCTCTCCTCTCCCCCCCCTCTCCTCTCCCCCCCCTCTCCTCTCTCCCCCACTCTCCTCTCCCCCCTCCCTCCCTCCCCACTCTCCTCCCTCCCGTCCCCGCAGCACTGACCGCCGGGAATGTGATTTTCATTAAGTTTGATTTTATTTCTTTAAAAAAAGCTGCTGCTCTATAGATAAGTTTATTTCCTTTTCAACAAAGAACGCTGTTTATTTTAAAGTAAAAAAGCGATTTTTTTCATTGGGTTTCACCCTCCCTGTTAGCGCCCGATTGGTTGGGTCTCTACGTGGGGTGCAGTGATTGGCTCGATGTGGGTGGAGCAGTTGATTTGAACTGACACGAACTGCCGTTGCCGACAGTCCACCGCGCTGCTGCTGCTTGAGGACAGGCTCCAGCATCGCTCCATTTTGATCTGATACTTTTGTCTTCATTGATAACTGAAATTGCCTGTTCTCCATTTTGATTTAACTTAAATTCTCTTGAGGAGTTTATACATTTTTTTAACTCAATTTTCAACTAATACTTCCGTGTTCACTGTTGCGTTACATTGTTTTTATGTCTTTTTCAATAACAGATTGTCTTTTGGTCCTTTTAAAGAAAAGACGTGATTTTCATTGATATTTGTTTCATTCAAAAAGCAGTCTTCATTTTCATGTAATACTTCTGTGTTCATTAGTAACTCAAATTGTCCTTGGCAGTTTATAAATTAATAACACGGATTGTGTTTATGACTATAAATTTAAAAATTTTCATTTTCATCTATTCATAACTTTAATTGTCTTCCATTTTCATCAAGTACTTCTGTGTTCTTTAATAACTGTGATTGTGCTTAGGTATCCTCTTTTTAACATCATGCCAAGAGGAGGGAGCAAACGACTTGCACGTCTGCAATATCCCCGAGAGAGAGCGCAAGACAGAAGGGATAAAGAGACGCAACAAGGAAGAGCTCAACGTCTCCAAAATCTCCGAGAAAGAGCACGAGAAAGAAGGGATAAAGAGACACAACAAGCAAGAGCTCAACGTCTCCAAAATCTCCGAGAAAGAGCACGAGAAAGAAGGGATAAAGAGACACAACAAGCAAGAGCTCAACGTCTCCAAAATGTCCAAGAAAGAGCACAAGACACAAGGGGTGAGGAGACAGAACAAGAGAGAACTGAACGTCAAGAGCATCTCCGAGAAAAACAGCAAACCAGAAGGGATGAAGAGACGGCAGGTGAAAAAGTTAGAAGGCTGGCTGAACAGCGGTCCAGAGATAGAGATACAACTAGAAGAAATGCACAACTCGCACGGAGAAATCTTTCTGCTGATGTTGGTGACATGACGAACATTTGCCCTCAGTGTCGGGCGTACCGTTTCTCTGGAGAAACCACAAACTTTTGCTGCATGAAGGGCAAGGTCAACATTGCTCCTCTCCGGCCACTACCTGCTGAACTCATGACATTGTACACTACTGACACACCGCAAGCAAACGAGTTCAGAAAGAATATTCGACAATACAACTGCCTCTTTCAAATGACATCATTTGGTGCCAAGGAAGTGCGGCCACCTGGATGGAGTCCCTGAGTCATCATTCAAGGGCAGATTCATCATTTCCTTGGTCCGTTGATGCCTGACCTAGACCAGCCAAGTAAATTCTTGCAGATCTATTTCATGGACCCCCAAGATAGCATTCAATTGCGAATGGGTATATTGCAAGTTGCTGGCATTCAAAGGGAGATTGTCGAGATTCTTGAACAATTGATAAGATTAAATAATCCTTACATTAATTCACTTAACATTGCCAAGGATAGAATTAGAGATTTGCCAGAGGCATCAATCGTCATTGATCCAGATCGTCGGCCAGCCTGTGAACATGAAAGGCGATTTAACACCCAAATTGCCAACGAAGTTGCTGTCGTAATACCAAACAATGATGAACCTGGTACAACAACACGGCACATTGTCTTAAAAGAAAGAGGAGGTGGCCAGCAAATCATTTCAGAGTCCCATAGGTCATATGACAGTCTTCAATACATCCTTTTCTTTCCGCTTGGAGATGATGGATGGCATCACCAACTTTTTGATAGGAGTGAGATCAGGAAAGTGACAGCGATGAGATTTTATGCGTATAGGATCATGAATCGTGACAATGAATTTAACCAACTTTTGAGAGGAGGACGACTCTTTCAACAATATGTCGTCGACATGGCTGCAAAGATTGAGAGCGATAGGCTCAATTATATTCGCCTAAATCAAGCATCGTTGAGATCAACAACTTACAAAGGCCTGACGGATGCCTTAAATGATAATGACGATTTGGATAACATTGGAAAGCGCATAATCCTCTCCTCAACATTTGTCGGTGGACCAAGATACATGATGGAACGATGCCAGGACGCCATGATGTATGTTCGGAAGTACGGCACTGCTTCGTTTTTCATTACGATGACTTGCAATCCGAAGTGGAGCGAGATCCAACGGTGCCTCTTTTTGAATCAGCAGCCGTGTGATAGACCAGACTTGATTACAAGGGTCTTCGATCTGAAAAGAAAACTCTTCATCAAGTGCCTTACTGGACCGGATGGCCTCTTTGGAAATTGTATAGCTTTTGTCTTGACTGTGGAATATCAGAAGAGAGGACTGCCTCATTTGCACTGTCTGCTGTGGCTTGACGAAGCGAATAAGCCACGGCCACGAGATGTTGACAGATTTGTGCAAGCTGAAATACCAGACCCGCAGTTAGATCCCGAGCTGCATGGATTGGTACTAAAGCACATGATTCATGGACCGTACTGCAAACACACCTCTCAGTGTTGGAAGAATGGAAGATGCAATAAGAGGTTCCCGAAGCCATTTATCGAGAGCACAAGGTGTGGAGATGATTCATATCCTATGTACAGGAGAAGATCTCCGGATATGGGAGGATTTAAAGGACATCAAGAACGACGCCGGCATCGACCTATTACTTCTGAATGGGTTGTGCCCTATAATGCTCAACTCTTGAAGTTGTTCCAATGTCACTTGAATGTTGAGATATGCTCCTCTATCAAGTCGGTCAAATACGTCATCAAGTACACCTTGAAGGGGAGTGATCAAGCAGTTTTTGGACTTAACATGGATGACGAGATTATACAGTACTTGACTGGAAGATACATTGGCCCATCAGAAGCAGTGGGATCAATCCTTGGATTTACAACTCATGAGAGACACCCTCCTGTCATTCGACTCCAGGTACATCTACCAGAAGAACAACGAGTCGTTATCACAGCCGATGCTGTTCAGCGGGTGAGAAATGATGATTTCGCGAGAACAACTTTAACTGCATTCATGGAATTGTGTTCTCGAGATCAATTTGCACGGACTTTGTATTACGCTGATGTTCCCCGGTTTTACACGTGGAACAATAAGAAATGGCAAAGAAGGAAGGTTGGAAAGATAGTGGAGGATTTTCCAGGTTTTTTTGAAGTCAACGTTCTGGGACGTGTGTATACAGTTTCTCCAAGATGTGGTGATCTGTACTACTTGAGACTGCTTCTCCATCACGTAAAAGGGCCAGTATCCTTTGATTCATTAAGGACACATGATGGACATATTCTTTCTTCATTCAAAGACGTCTGCATAGAAAGAGGTTTGTTGCAAGATGATGACCATTCGCGACAGACGATGGAAGATGCTGAGAAGACAAAGCTCCCTGGTGCAATAAGAGATTTATTTGTCGTTTTGCTGATGAACGACGAGGTCAACAATCCTCGACAACTATGGGATCGCTTCAAAAATTCCATGTCTGAGAATTTCCTTGAAAAAGAATCGACACTAAGCAGTCATCAAAATATCATGATTGATGAGAGGCATCATGATCAAGCTGTGTTATATATTCAAGACAAGCTTGCGAATTATAACAAGACCCTGGGATACTTTCATTTGCCCAAACCAAGAAATGGAAGGATGAACATTGTTGACAATCCAGAATTGCTGCATGAGTTGCAGTATAGTGTGCCTGAACAACAGCAGTTTGTTGCAGTGAAGGAGCCGATGCTGAATGCTGAGCAAAGAGTCGTGTATGACCATGTGTGCGGCTGCTTGGATAGGAATGTTCCTTCAATGATTTTCATTGATTCCCCAGCAGGAACGGGAAAGACATTTCTCACAAATTTGATCCTCTCCAAAGTTAGAGGTAAAGGTGATGTTGCTTTTGCTGTAGCATCCTCTGGGATAGCTGCTACATTGATGCCTGGTGGAAGAACTGCACATTCTCGCTTCAAGATACCCATCGAAGTGAGCGAGAATACAATGTGCAACATTGAGAAGAATTCCTACACGGCACAGTTGATCAGGCAAGTGAGACTGATTGTTTGGGATGAGTGTCCGATGATTAGGAGGGAGAGCTTCGAAGCCGTGGATAGAACTCTTCGGGATATATGCACCAAGGATGAGCCTTTTGGCGGTATTATTACCGTTTGTTGTGGTGATTTTAGACAACTCCTTCCTGTTGTGAAAAGGGGAAACGATGCTGATATTGAAAATTCATGCATCAAGAAATCCTACTTGTGGAGGACTTTCACCATGTTCAACTTGAAGAGGAATATGCGATTGGGAGATGGAGAAGACGACTATTCTCAATTTTTGCTGAATGTTGGAGAAGACAGGATTTTGAAAAATGAAGACGATGAGATTGAAATCCCACAAGACATGGTTCTAGCTGGAAGATCACTGGAGGATTGCATGGATTTTATATATCCCACCTTCGACAATCCTGCCGAATTATTCTCAAACCATTGTATCTTGGTTCCGCTGAATGACATTATGAGGAGCATCAATTCTAGATGTATCAGATGCTTCCCAGGGATCATGAAGACATACCTTTCGTTCAATGCTGTGACTGAGGGAACTAATGCTACTCACTTCCCAACAGAATTCCTCGATTCAGTGGAGATCTCTGGATTACCACCGCACAAATTGGAGTTGAAAAAGGGATCTCCGATCATTTTAATGAGGAATTTGGCACCACCAAGACTATGCAACGGAACGAGGATGATTGTGGAACAGCTACACAATAATTTGATCGTTGCAAAAATCACCATTGGAGCCTTCAGAAATGAAATTGTGATGATTCCTAGGATACCGCTTACTTTGACAGAAGGCGAAGACATTCCCTTTCAGCGGAGACAATTCCCCGTTCAGACGTGTTTTGCTATGACAATCCACAGAGCACAAGGACAGACCATGGAAAAAGTGTTGATATACCTGGAGAAACCGGTATTTCAGCATGGTCAATTGTATGTGGCTCTTAGCCGAGGAAAGGCTAGGGAAAATGTCAAAGTTTTCCTGAAGGATAGGATATCAACGAAGAATGTTGTCATTCGAAGCGTGCTTCGCTGAGCAATGACTCCCCGAGTGGGACCTGGACCAATGAGGCGTCGAGCGGGAGGTCAGAGCATATTAATCGGCCGCACGTGTGGAGGAGCAGCAGGAGCCAATCAGAATGCACCACGTGGAACCCGGACCAATTAGGCGTTGAGCGTCACGCACAGAACCAGCGGCCTTTTAACGTAAGTAGTAGATCAACGGGCACCGACTTTAGAGCCGCGGATCCGTTGGGTTCACATTGTAACGTCACACACGGATGACGGGCACTGGAGATGGAAAAGTCCTTCTAACGTAAGTATTAGATCAATTGAGGAAGGATATTCTTGCTATGGAGGGCGTGCAATGTAGGTTCACTAGGTTAATTCCCGGAATGGCGGGACTGTCGTATGTTGAAAGGCTGGAGCGATTGGGCTTGTATACACTGGAATTGTCTATTGTCTATAATTGGCCCCAACTGCACAGGCGCGGACCCGTTGGGTTCGCATTGAGTCACCAACAGCAAAGAGACATCGAGTAGCAGCGAGGACTAGAATGAGGGGGTATGGGGAGAACGAGGGGGTATAGGGAGAAGGCAGGAACGGGGTACTGATTGAGAGTGATCAGCCATCATCGCATTGAATGGCGGTGCTGGCTCGAAGGGCTGAATGGCCTACTCCTGCACCTATTGTCTATTGTCTATTGATATTTCAATATTTTTGAGATCATGCCAAGAGGAGGGAGCAAACAATTCACAGCTTGGTCAAGGAAGGAACGACACAAAGGGACATCGAAAGACAGTGACGAGCAGAAGGGAACAAGAGGAGCAACAACAAATAACTGGACGTGTGAGGATCTAATGCTTTCGTGCCAGGAGGAGGGAGCAAACAATTTACAGCTTGGTCAAGGAAGGAACGACGCGAGGAGACATCGAAAGGGAGTGAGTAGCAGAAGAGACATCGAGAGGCAGTGAGGGACAGAATGGAACAAGAGGAGCAACAATAAATAACGGGACGTGTGAGGATCAACGAGAACGGACGCAAAACAGAAAGTGACAGGTACTAAAGAACCTTTTTGAGGTTTATTTTATTTCAAGAAAAAGAAATTGCCATTTTGATCTAATGATTTTGTGTTCATTAATAAGTAGGTTTTTATTTAGAATTTATAAATATATACATCGTGATATTTCTATATTTTTTAGATTATGCCAAGAGGAGGGAGCAAACAATTCACAGCTTGGTCAAGGAAGGAACGACACAAAGAGACATCGAAAGACAGTGAGGAGCAGAAGGGAACAAGAGGAGCAACAACAAATAACTGGACGTGTGAGGATCAATGAGAAAGAAAGCAAACAGAAAGTGACAGGTACTAAAGAAACATTTTCTTTGAGGTTTATTTTATTTCAAGAAGAAAAATGCCATTTTGATCTAATGCTTTCGTGTTCATTAGTAAGTAGGTTTTTATTTAGAATTTATAAAAATATACATCCTGATATTTCTATACTTTTTAGATCATGCCAAGGGGAGGAAGCAAACAAGTCACAGCATGGTCAAGGAAGGAACGACGCAAGGAGACATCGAGAGGGAGTGAGTAGCAGAAGAGACATCGAGAGGCAGTGAGGGACAGAATGGAACAAGAGGAGCAACAATAAATAACGGAACGTGTGAGGATCAACGAGAGCGGACGCAAAACAAAAAGTGACAGGTACTAAAGAACCTTTTTGAGGTTTATTTTATTTCAAGAAAAAGAGATTGCCATTTTGATCTAATGATTTCGTGTTCATTAATAAGTAGGTTTTTATTTAGAATTTATAAATATATACATCGTGATATTTCTATATTTTTTAGATTATGCCAAGAGGAGGGAGCAAACAATTCACAGCTTGGTCAAGGAAGGAACGACACAAAGAGACATCGAAAGACAGTGAGGAGCAGAAGGGAACAAGAGGAGCAACAACAAATAACTGGACGTGTGAGGATCAATGAGAAAGAAAGCAAACAGAAAGTGACAGGTACAAAAGAAACTTTTTCTTTGAGGTTTATTTTATTTCAAGAAGAAAAATGCCATTTTGATCTAATGCTTTCGTGTTCATTAGTAAGTAGGTTTTTATTTAGAATTTATAAAAATATACATCCTGATATTTCTATACTTTCTAGATCATGCCAGGAGGAGGGAGCAAACAATTCACAGCTTGGTCAAGGAAGGAACGACGCGAGGAGACATCAAAAGGGAGTGAGGAGCAGAAGAGACATCGAGAGGCAGTGAGTGGCAGAATGGAACAAGAGGAGCAACAATAAATAACGGGACGTGTGAGGATCAACGAGAAAGAACGCAAAACAGAAAGTGACAGGTACTAAAGAACCTTTTTGAGGCTTATTTTATTTCAATTAAAAAAAATTGCCATTTTGATCTAATGATTTCGTGTTCATTGATAAGTAGGTTTTTATTTAGATTTTATAAATATATACATCCTGATATACGTAGAGAGCTGGATAGAGCTCTTAAGGATAGCGGAGTGAGGGGGTATGGGGAGAAGGCAGGAACGGGGTACTGATTGATAGTGATCAGCCATCATCGCATTGAATGGCAGTGCTGGCTCGAAGGGCTGAATGGCCTACTCCTGCACCTATTGTCTATTGTCTATTGATATTTCAATATTTTTGAGAACATGCCAAGAGGAGGGAGCAAACAATTCACAGCTTGGTCAAGGAAGGAACGACACAAAGAGACATCGAAAGACAGTGACGAGCAGAAGGGAACAAGAGGAGCAACAACAAATAACTGGACGTGTGAGGATCTAATGCTTTCGTGCCAGGAGGAGGGAGCAAACAATTCACAGCTTGGTCAAGGAAGGAACGACGCGAGGAGACATCGAAAGGGAGTGAGTAGCAGAAGAGACATCGAGAGGCAGTGAGGGACAGAATGGAACAAGAGGAGCAACAATAAATAACGGGACGTGTGAGGATCAACGAGAACGGACGCAAAACAGAAAGTGACAGGTACTAAAGAACCTTTTTGAGGTTTATTTTATTTCAAGAAAAAAAAATTGCCATTTTGATCTAATGATTTCGTGTTCATTAATAAGTAGGTTTTTATTTAGAATTTATAAATATATACATCGTGATATTTCTATATTTTTTAGATTATGCCAAGAGGAGGGAGCAAACAATTCACAGCTTGGACAAGGAAGGAACGACGCAAAGAGACATCGAAAGACAGTGAGGAGCAGAAGGGAACAAGAGGAGCAACAATAAATAATGGAACATATGAGGATCAACGAGAAAGAACGCAAAACAGAAAGTGACAGGTACTAAAGAACCTTTTTGAGGTTTATTTTATTTCAAGAAAAAGAAATTGCCATTCGGATCTAATGATTTACGTGCTCATTAATAAGTAGATTTTTATTTAGAATTTATTATAAATATATACATCCTGATATTTCTATACTTTCTAGATCATGCCAAGAGGAGGGAGCAAACAAGTCACAGCTTGGTCAAGGAAGGAACGACGCAAAGAGACATCGACAGACAGTGAGGAGCAGAAGGGAACAAGAGGAACAACAACAAATAACTGAACGTGAAGGATCATCGAGAAAGAAAGCATAACATAGAGGGACAAGATATGCAACAACAAAAAACTGAGGGTCAACGAGAAAGTATGCATAACAGAAGGCAATAAAAGACCCAAGAAGAAAGAACTCAATGTCTCGATGATCAACGAAGAAGCAAGCAAAAGAGAAACTGACAAGTTAATAAAATAGATCTTTAATGTTCAAATTGTTATGTTTTGAGTTATTCGCATTTTTTTACTTTAATAAATTCCTTTTCCACCTGCTTAATCGTCCTCAGCGTGTGACATCTCAATGCACGCCTTTAATTGCGCTCCCTTTCCCCTCCCCCACCCCATTCCCCCCTCCTCACCCACCCCTCCCCTCTCCAACCCCCCCCCTACCTCACCGTCCCCCCCAATTGAGATTCTTTTTTTTAACAGACAATTTATTTAACAGACAATTTATTTTAAAGAAAAAAGCAATTTCCCCAGGTCGCAATGGAAACCCTACGAGGACGGGCCCAACGGGCACACTTGTGCTAGTCTATCTATCTATATACTACTAAAACTCAGATGTTGTGTATATATATATATATTCCACTGATGTCGGCTGAATACGGCAATTCCGGCAAAACGGTGAACCGTAGCGCCACGATTTTTGTACCGCCTTAATCAGCATGCGGTTCGCTGCTGGAAAATGATATTTTTATTTAATTCGGACGCATATTTTTTAAGTTACAGAGGTTTAAAAGTGCTGCCCCCCCTCATTTATCGAAGTTTTGACAGAAGGGGGGCGCTGCGGTCCGGCAGTGCTCAGTACGCATGCGCGGAATCTCCTCACTCTGTACTCAGCACGCATGCGCGGCATCTCCTCACTCGCACCAAAACAATGGACGCCGTTAGCGGCGCCAGCCCGCGATCACCGGCTCACCTCTCCTCTGTCCCCTTGCTTCCCTCCTCTCTCCAAACACCCGGGAGAACATCTCCCCGCTATCCACCCCCCCCGGGCCTTTGAATGATGCGATCTCACGAAGCCCCCCCCACCGGACTTTTCACTGATCCGATCACCCGCAACCCCCCCCCCCCGGGCCATTAACTGATGCTAAGAGTGTGTCTGGGGGAGAGAAAATGGGGGAGGGGCTGAGAATGGGGAATGGGACAACAGGGGTAGTGCGGAGGGGAATTGGTGGTGGGGGAAAGAGGGGTACTGGGAAAAGGGGAGGTCAATATCCCTCCCCTCTCCCCCATCCCTCCCTCCCCCCCTCTCTCCCCCCCCCTCCCTCCATCCACAAATACCACCCCATCTCTCATCACCATCCCCCCTCCCTCCCCCCTTCACTCCCACACCCCCTCCCGGATACAATGGAAACCCTAAGAGGACGGGCCAAAGGGGAGAGTGTGGGGATTGTAAGAGTGGGGATGGGGCACGAGAGAATGGGGGAGCGGGGAATGGGCCCAACGGGCCCACTTTGTCTAGTATACTATTAAAACTCAGATGTTGTATATATATATATGTATATTCCACTGATGTCGGCTGAATACGGCAATTCCGGCAAAACGGTGAACCTTAGCGCCACGATTTTTGTGCCGCTTTAATCAGCATGCGGTTCGCTGCTGGAAAATGATATTTGTATTTAATTCGGACGAATATGTTTTAAGTTACAGAGGTTTAAAAGTGCTGCCCCCCCTGATTTATCGAAGTTTTGACAGAAGGGGGGCGCTGCGGTGCGGCAGTGCTCAGTACGCATGCGCGGAATCTCATCACTCTGTACTCAGCACGCATGCGCGGAATCTCCTCACTCGCACCAAAACAATGGACGCCGTTAGCGGCGCAAGCCCGCGATCACCGGCTCACCTCTCCTCTCTCCACTTGCATCTCTCCTCTCTCCCACACCCGGGAGAACATCTCCAAGCTATCCCACCCCCCCCCCCGGGCCTTTGAATGATGCGATCTCCCGAAGCCACCCCCCCCCAACGGACTTTTCAAAGATCCGATCACCCGCACCCCCCCCCGGGCCTTTAACTGATGCTAAGAGTGTGTCTGGGAGAGAGAAAATGGGGGGGGGGCTGAGAATGGGGAATGGGACAACAGGGGTAGTGCGGAGGGGACTTGGTGGTGGGGGAAAGAGGGGTAATGGGAAAAGGGGAGGTCCATATCCCTCCCCTCTCCCCCCCCTCCCTCCCCCATCTCTCCCCCCTCCCTCCCTCCACAAATACCACCCCATCTCTCATCACCATCCCTCCACCCCCCATCCTCAACACATCCCTCCCTCCACCACTCTCTCAATTCACTCAACACCTCACTCCCCCAAACCTACGGGCCAAAGGGGAGAGTGTGGGGAGAGTAAGAGTGGGGATGGGGGACGAGAGAATGGGAGAGTGGGGAATGGGCCCAACGGGACCATTTGGTCTAGTATACTATTAAAACTCAAATGTTGTATATATATATATATATTCCACTGATGTCGGCTGAATACGGCAATTCCGGCAAAACGGTGAACCGTAGCGCCACGATTTTTGTACCGCATTAATCAGCATGCGGTTCGCTGCTGGAAAATGATATTTTTATTTAATTCGGACGCATATGTTTTAAGCTACAGAGGTTTAAAAGTGCTGCCCCCCCTCATTTATCGAAGTTTTGACAGAAGGGGGGAGCTGCGGTGCGGCAGTGCTCAGTACGCATGCGCGGAATCTCCTCACTCTGTACTCAGCACGCATGCGCGGCATCTCCTCACTCGCACCAAAACAATCGACGCCGTTAGCGGCGCCAGCCCGCGATCACCGGCTCACCTCTCCTCTCTCCCCTTGCTTCTCTCCTCTCTCCCACACCCGGGAGAACATCTCCCCGCTATCCCCCCCCCCCGGGCCTTTGAATGATGCGATCTCCAGAAGCCCCCCCCCACCGGACTTTTCACTGATCCGATCACCCGCACCCCCCCCCCCCGGGCCTTTAACTGATGCTAAGAGTGTGTCTGGGGGAGAGAAAATGGGGGGGGGGGGCTGAGAATGGGGAATGGGACAACAGGGGTAGTGCGGAGGGGAATTGGTGGTGGGGGAAAGAGGGGTACTGGGAAAAGGGGAGGTCCATATCCCTCACCTCTCCCCCATCCCTCCCTCCCCCCCTCTCTCCCCACCCCTCCCTCCATCCACAAATACCACCCCATCTCTCATCACCCTCCCCCCCTCCCTCCCCCCTTCACTCCCACACCCCCTCCCGGATACAATGGAAACCCTAAGAGGACGGGCCAAAGGGGAGAGTAAGAGTGGGGATGGGGCACGAGCGAATGGGGGAGCGGGGAATGGGCCCAACGGGCCCACTTTGTCTAGTATACTACTAAAACTCTGCGTTCGTATGTATGTGTGTATGTACGGAAGATTCCGAAGATTTCTGTCCATAACTTACAAACCCTACTCCTCCCAGACGGTACACCAAAGCGCTACGATTTTTGTACCGCCATATTCACCATTAACCTGGGCAACTATTGTAAGTACTTTCGTTCAAATTGAAGCTACCTTTTTAAAGTTAGAGAGATATTAAAGTTTAAATTTTCATTTCTAACCCTTTTCTTGAAGGGGCTTCAGCGTGTGATGTCACAATGGCACCCGTGCACCAATGAGAGATCAGCTCGGTTTTAAATTTACATAAATTTTTTTCTGACCTTTTTTTTCAAGGTCTTCAGCTTGTGACGTCACAATGCTTGTGTGAGATGGTTGCAACATTGTTGCGAAAAGCAACTGCCAGTTTTTTAAAGTTGTGCAAGTCACTTAACATACACATATCAGCATGGGGCCCCTATTCCCTCCCTCCCCCCCTTCCCCCCTCAACCCCTTCCTCCCCACTCCTTCCCACCTCCATCCCCACTCCCTCCCCCCCTCCTCCCCAACTCCCTCCCCACCTCCCTCACCCCTCCTCCCCTAACTCTCCCTCCTTCCCTCCATCCCTCCCCCCCTCCCTCCACCCTTCCATCCCTCTCCCCCTCCCCCCTCCTTCCAACCTCCCTCCCCCCCTTCTGGTTACAAAGGAAACCCTACGGGGACGGGCCCAACGGGGAAAGAGGGGTACTGGGAAAAGGGGAGGTACCCCTCCCTCCCCTTCCCCCCTCCCCTCCCCCCTCCCCCTCTCCCTCACTTCCCCCTCCCCTCCCCCCTCCTCCCTCTCCCTCCCCAACTCCCTCCCCCCTCCCTCAACCCTCCCCACCTAACTCCCCCCTCCCTCCTTCCCTCCATCCCTCCCTCCCCCAATCCCTCCCCCTCCCTCCACCCTTCCATCCCTCTCCCCCTCCCCCCTCCTTCCACCCTCCCTCCCCCCTCCCGGTTACAATGGAAACCCTACGGGGACGGGCCCAACGGGGAAAGAGGGGTACTGGGAAAAGGGGAGGTCCCCCTCCCTCCCCCATCCCATCACCCCTCCCTCCCCTCTCCCTCCCCCCTCCCTCCCCCCTCCCCCCCTTCCCCCCTCCCCTTCCCCCCTCCCTCCCCTCCTCCCTCCACACCTCCCTCCTCCCTCCCTCCCCTTCCCTCCCTCCCATCCTCCCAATGCTTGTGTGAGATGGGTGCTACATTGTTTCGAAAAGCACCACTAACAGATCGCACTGAGAAGCACTATGTGACCGCGAATGTTTCAAAACGTGCACTTAAAAAGCACTTATCTTTTTTTTACGTCTTTTTTTTATTGCAAGTCACTTAACATACACAGATCAGCATTGGGCCCCTATGCTCGTGGGCCACCGGGGCAAGTGTTTCGAAAAAAGCACTGAGAGTGTGTCTGGGGGAGAGAGAGAATGGGGGGGGGGGTCTGAGAATGGGGACTGGGGATGGGGACAACAGGGGTCGTTGCGGAGGGGGCTTGGTGGTGGAGGAAAGAGGGGTACTGGGAAAAGGGGAAGTCCCCTTCACCCCTCAACCCCTTCCTCCCCCTCCTTCCCATCTCCATCCCCACTCCCTCCCCCCTCCTCCCCCTCCCTCCCCATCCCTCTCCACCTCCCTCAACCCTCCCCCCTAACTCCCCCCCCTCCCTCCTTCCCTCCATCCCTCCCTCCCCCACTCCCACCCCCCTCCCTCCACCCTTCCATCCCTCTCCCCCTCCCCCTCCCCCCTCCTTCCACCCTTCCTCCCCCCCTCCCGGTTACAATGGAAACCCTACGGGGACGGGCCCAACGGGAAAAGAGGGGTACTGGGAAAAGGGGAGGTCCCCCTCCCTCCCCCCTCCCTCCCCCTCCCTCCCCCCCTTCCCCCCTCCACTCCACCCTCCCCTCCCCCTCCCTCCCCCTCCCCTGCTCCCTCCACACCTCCCTCCTCCCTCCCTCCCTCTTCCCTCCCTCCCATCCTCCCAGTTACAATGGAAACCCTACGAGGACGGGCCCAACGGGCCCACTTGGTCTAGTATACTACTAAAACTCAGATCTTGTGTTATATATATATATATGCGCGTAACAGCGGTTTCTCTGATTTCGTCAAAACGGTGAACCGTAGCGCCACGATTTTTGCACCGCCTTAATCACCACGCGGTTATCTGCAGCAAAATTGTTTTTTATTTAATTCGGTCGCATGTTTTTTAAGTTACAGAGGTTTTAAAGCGCCCCCCCCCCCTAAATTATAGGGGGCGCTGTGGTGCGGATTTATTGAAGGTCTTCAGATTATGATGTCACAATGCCCCTGTGAGATGGGGGATACATTGTTGCGAATACAGATCGCCGTGAGAAGCACTTGGTCAAGTCAAGTCAAGTCAATTTTATTTGTATAGCACATTTAAAAACAACCCACGTTGACCAAAGTGCTGTACATCTGATTAGGTACTAAGGAAAAAAATGAAATATACAGTGGCACGCAAACAGTTCACAGTACCTCCTCAATGAGCCTCAAACGCGAGGGAGTAGAAATAGGTTTTGAGCCTGGACTTAAAGGAGTGGATGGAGGCGGCAGTGCTGATGGGGAGAGGGATGCTGTTCCACAGTTTAGGAGCTGCAACCGCAAAAGCTCGGTAACCCCTGAGCTCGGTCCCCCATCCCCGAAGGGGGACTGGGGAGGGGGACAACAGGGGTCGTTGCGGAGGGGGCTTGGTGGTGGGGGAAAGAGGGGTACTGGGAAAAGGGGAGGTCCCCTTCCCCCCTCAACCCCTTCATCCCCCCTCCTTCCCACCTCCATCCCCACTCCCTCCCCCCTCCTCCCCCTCCCTCCCCAACTCCCTCCCCCCTCCCTCCCCACCTCCCTCACCCATCCCCCCCTAACTCCCCCCACTCCCTCCTTCCCTCCATCCCTCCCTCCCCCAATCCCTCCCCCTCCCTCCACCCTTCCATCCCTCTCCCCCTCCCCCCTCCTTCCACCCTCCCTCCCCTCTCCCGGTTACAATGGAAATCCTACGGGGACGGGCCCAACGGGGAAAGAGGGGTACTGGGAAAAGGGGAGGTCCCCCTCCCTCCCCGTTCCCCCCTCCCTCCCCCTCCCCCATTACCAACCTCCCTCCCCTCTCCCTCCCCCCTCCCCCCTTCCCCCCTCCACCCCCCTCCCCTCCCTCCTCCTCCCCTCCTCCCTCCACACCTCCCTCCACACCTCCCTCCTCCCTCCCTCCCTCCCCCTTCCCTCCCTCCCCTCCCGGTTACAATGGAAACCCTACGAGGACGGGCCCAACGGGGAAAGAGGGGTACTGGGAAAAGGGGAGGTCCCCCTCCCTCCACCCCTCCCTCCCCCTCCCCCCCTACCCCTCTCCCTCCCCCCCTTCCC
The DNA here is from genome assembly GCF_053455715.1 of Rhinoraja longicauda. NCBI lineage: Eukaryota > Metazoa > Chordata > Chondrichthyes > Rajiformes > Arhynchobatidae > Rhinoraja > Rhinoraja longicauda. The sequence goes on from NC_135992.1 coordinate 35,211, forward strand.
CCCTCCCCCCTCCCTCCCCCTCCCCTCCTCCCTCCACACCTTCCTCCTCCCTCCCTCCCCCTTCCCTCCCTCCCCATCTCCCGGTTACAATGGAAACCCTACGAGGACGGGCCAACGGGGAAAGAGGGGTACTGGGAAAAGGGGAGGTCCCCCTCCCTCCCCCTCCCCCCTACCCCCCTCCCTCCCCTCTCCCTCCCCTCTCCCTCCCCCCTCCCCCCTCCCCTCCCCCCTCCCTCCCCCTCCCCTCCTCCCCTCCCTCCCCCACCCCTCCTCCCTCCCCCTTCCCTCCCCCGAACCCTCCCCCTTTCCTCCCCCCCACTCCCCTCCCGGTTACAATGGAAACCCTACGAGGACGGGCCCAACGGGCACACTTGTGCTAGTATACTACTAAAACTCAGATCTTGTGTTATATATATATATATGCGTGTAACAGCGGTTTCTCTGATTTCGTCAAAACGGTGAACCGTAGCGCCACGATTTTTGCACCGCTTTAATCTCCACGCGGTTATCTGCTGCAAAATTGTTTTAAATTTAATTCGGTCGCATGTTTTTTAAGTTACAGAGGTTTTAAAGCGCTCTCCCCCCCCCCTAAATAATAGGGGGCGCTGTGGTGCGGATTTATTGAAGGTCTTCAGATTATGACGTCACAATGCCCCTGTGAGATGGGGGATACATTGTTGCGAATACAGGCGCTGTGGTGCGGATTTATTGAGGGTCTTCAGCTTATGATGTCACAATGCCTCTGTGAGATGGGTGATACATTGTTGCGAATACAGATCGCCGTGAGAAGCACTTGGTCAAGTCAAGTCAAGTCAATTTTATTTGTATAGCACATTTAAAAACAACCCACGTTGACCAAAGTGCTGTACATCTGATTAGGTACTAAGGAAAAAAATGAAATATACAGTGGCACGCAAACAGTTCACAGTACCTCCTCAATGAGCCTCAAACGCTAGGGAGCAGAAATAGGTTTTGAGCCTGGACTTAAAGGAGTGGATGGAGGGGGCAGTGCTGATGGGGAGAGGGATGCTGTTCCACAGTCCAGGAGCTGCAACCGCAAAAGCTCGGTATCCCCTGAGCTCGGTCCCCCATCCACGAAGGGGGACTGGGGAGGGGGACAACAGGGGTCGTTTGGGAGGGGGCTTGGTGGTGGGGGAAAGAGGGGTATTGGGAAAAGGGGAGGTCCCCCTGCCCCCCTCAACCCCTTCATCCCCCCTCCTTCCCACCTCCATCCCCACTCCCTCCCCCCTCCTCCCCCTCCCTCCCCAACTCCCTCCCCCCTCCCTCCCCACCTCCCTCACCCATCCCCCCCTAACTCCCCCCACTCCCTCCTTCCCTCCATCCCTCCCTCCCCCAATCCCTCCCCCTCCCTCCACCCTTCCATCCCTCTCCCCCTCCCCCCTCCTTCCACCCTCCCTCCCCTCTCCCGGTTACAATGGAAATCCTACGGGGACGGGCCCAACGGGGAAAGAGGGGTACTGGGAAAAGGGGAGGTCCCCCTCCCTCCCCGTTTCCCCCTCCCTCCCCCTCCCCCTTACCCACCTCCCTCCCCTCTCCCTCCCCCCTCCCCCCTTCCCCCCTCCACCCCCCTCCCCTCCCTCCTCCTCCCCTCCTCCCTCCACACCTCCCTCCACACCTCCCTCCTCCCTCCCTCCCTCCCCCTTCCCTCCCTCCCCTCCCGGTTACAATGGAAACCCTACGAGGACGGGCCCAACGGGGAAAGAGGGGTACTGGGAAAAGGGGAGGTCCCCCTCCCTCCACCCCTCCCTCCCCCTCCCCCCCTACCCCTCTCCCTCCCCCCCTTCCCCCTCCCCCTCCCTCCCCCTCCCCTCCTCCCTCCAAACCTTCCTCCTCCCTCCCTCCCCCTTCCCTCCCTCCCCTCCTCCCGGTTACAATGGAAACCCTACGAGGACGGGCCAACGGGGAAAGAGGGGTACTGGGAAAAGGGGAGGTCCCCCTCCCTCCCCCTCCCTCCCCCCTCCCCTCCCCCTCCCTCCCCTCCCCCTCCCTCCCCCCTCCCCTCCCCTTCACTCCCCCCTCCCCCTCCCTCCCTCCTCCACCCGCCTCCCTCCCCCCTCCCCCCCTCCCCCTCCCCTCCTCCCTCCACACTTCCCTCCACCCTCCCTCACCCTTCCCTCCCTCCCTCCCCCTTCCCTCCCTCCCCTCCTCCCGGTTACAATGGAAACCCTACGAGGACGGGCCCAACGGGGAAAGAGGGGTACTGGGAAAAGGGGAGGTCCCCATCCCTCCCCCCTTCCCCCCTCCCCCCTCCCTCCCCCCCTCCCCCCGCTACCCGCCTCCCACCCCTCTCCCTCCCCTCTCCCTCCCCTCTCCCCCCCCTTCCCCCCTCCCTTCCCTCCTCCCTCCACACCTCCCTCCTCCCTCCCTCCCCCTTCCCTCCCTCCCCTCCTCCTGGTTACAATGGAAACCCTACGAGGACGGGCCCAACGGGGAAAGAGGGGTACTGGGAAAAGGGGAGGTCCACCTCCCTCCCCCTTCCCCCTCCCCTCCCCCCTCCCTTCCCCTCCCCCTACCCTCCCCCCCTCCCTCTCCCTCCCCTCTCCCTCCCTTTCACCCCTCCCCTCCCCCTCCCTCCCCCTCCCCCCTACCCCCCTCCCTCCCCTCTCCCTCCCCCCTCCCCCCTCCCCTCCCCCCTCCCTCCCCCTCCCCTCCTCCCCTCCCTCCCCCACCCCTCCTCCCTCCCCCTTCCCTCCCCCGAACCCTCCCCCTTTCCTCCCCCCCACTCCCCTCCCGGTTACAATGGAAACCCTACGAGGACGGGCCCAACGGGCACACTTGTGCTAGTATACTACTAAAACTCAGATCTTGTGTTATATATATATATATATGCGCGTAACAGCGGTTTCTCTGATTTCGTCAAAACGGTGAACCGTAGCGCCACGATTTTTGCACCGCCTTAATCACCACGCGGTTATCTGCTGCAAAATTGTTTTTAATTTAATTCGGTCGCATGTTTTTTAAGTTACAGAGGTTTTAAAGCGCTCTCCCCCCCCCCCCCCTAAATTATAGGGGGCGCTGTGGTGCGGATTTATTGAAGGTCTTCAGATTATGACGTCACAATGCCCCTGTGAGATGGGGGATACATTGTTGCGAATACAGGCGCTGTGGTGCGGATTTATTGAGGGTCTTCAGCTTATGATGTCACAATGCCTCTGTGAGATGGGTGATACATTGTTGCGAATACAGATCGCCGTGAGAAGCACTTGGTCAAGTCAAGTCAAGTCAATTTTATTTGTATAGCACATTTAAAAACAACCCACGTTGACCAAAGTGCTGTACATCTGATTAGGTACTAAGGAAAAAAATGAAATATACAGTGGCACGCAAACAGTTCACAGTACCTCCTCAATGAGCCTCAAACGCTAGGGAGCAGAAATAGGTTTTGAGCCTGGACTTAAAGGAGTGGATGGAGGGGGCAGTGCTGATGGGGAGAGGGATGCTGTTCCACAGTCTAGGAGCTGCAACCGCAAAAGCTCGGTAACCCCTGAGCTCGGTCCCCCATCCACGAAGGGGGACTGGGGAGGGGGACAACAGGGGTCGTTTGGGAGGGGGCTTGGTGGTGGGGGAAAGAGGGGTATTGGGAAAAGGGGAGGTCCCCCTTCCCCCCTCAACCCCTTCATCCCCCCTCCTTCCCACCTCCATCCCCACTCCCTCCCCCCTCCTCCCCCTCCCTCCCCAACTCCCTTCCCCCTCCCTCCCCAGCTCCCTCACCCATCCCCCCCTAACTCCCCCCACTCCCTCCTTCCCTCCATCCCTCCCTCCCCCAATCCCTCCACCCTTCCATCCCTCTCCCCCTCCCCCCTCCTTCCACCCTCCCTCCCCTCTCCCGGTTACAATGGAAATCCTACGGGGACGGGCCCAACGGGGAAAGAGGGGTACTGGGAAAAGGGGAGGTCCCCCTCCCTCCCCGTTCCCACCTCCCTCCCCCTCCCCCCTTACCCACCTCCCTCCCCTCTCCCTCCCCCCTCCCCCTTCCCCCCTCCAACCCCTCCCCTTCCTCCCCCTCCCCTCCTCCCTCCACACCTCCCTCCACCCCTCCCTCCCTCCCCTTCCCTCCCTCCTCTCCCGGTTACAATGGAAACCCTACGAGGACGGGCCCAACGGGGAAAGAGGGGTACTGGGAAAAGGGGAGGTCCCCCTCCCTCCCCGTTCCCACCTCCCTCCCCCTCCCCCCTTACCCACCTCCCTCCCCTCTCCCTCCCCCCTCCCCCCCTTCCCCCCTCCAACCCCTCCCCTTCCTCCCCCTCCCCTCCTCCCTCCACACCTCCCTCCACCCCTCCCTCCCTCCCCTTCCCTCCCTCCCCTCCCGGTTACAATGGAAACACTACGAGGACGGGCCCAACGGGGAAAGAGGGGTACTGGGAAAAGGGGAGGTTCCCCTTCCTCCCCCTTCCCCCCTCCCCTCCACCCCTCCCTCCCCCTCCCCCTACCCCTCTCCCTCCCCCCTTCCCCCTCCCCCCTCCCTCCCCCTCCCCTCCTCCCTCCACACCTCCCTCCTCCCTCCCTCCCCCTTCCCTCCCTCCCCTCCTCCCGGTTACAATGGAAACCCTACGAGGACGAGCCAACGGGGAAAGAGGGGTACTGGGAAAAGGGGAGGTCCCCCTCCCTCCCCGTTCCCACCTCCCTCCCCCTCCTCCCTTACCCACCTCCCTCCCCTCTCCCTCCCCCCTCCCTCCCCCCTCCCCTCCCCCTCCCTCCCCTCCCCCTCCCTCCCCCCTCCCCTCCCCCTCCCTCCCCCCTCCCCCTCCCTCCCCCCTCCACCCGCCTCCCTCCCCCCTTCCCCCCCTCCCCCTCCCCTCCTCCCTCCACACTTCCCTCCTCCCTCCCTCTCCCTTCCCTCCCTCCCTCCCCCTTCCCTCCCTCCCCTCCTCCCGGTTACAATGGAAACCCAACGAGGACGGGCCCAACGGGGAAAGAGGGGTACTGGGAAAAGGGGAGGTCCCCATCCCTCCCCCTTCCCCCCTCCCCCCTCCCTCCCCTCTCCCTCCCCTCTCCCTCCCCTCTCCCTCACCTCTCCCCCCTTCCCCCCCTCCCTTCCCTCCTCCCTCCACACCTCCCTCCTCCCTCCCTCCCCCTTCCCTCCCTCCCCTCCTCCTGGTTACAATGGAAACCCTACGAGGACGGGCCCAACGGGGAAAGAGGGGTACTGGGAAAAGGGGAGGTCCACCTCCCTCCCCCTTCCCCCTCCCCTCCCCCCTCCCTTCCCCTCCCCCTCCCCTCCCCCTCCCTCTCCCTCCCCTCTCCCTCCCCTTCACCCCTCCCCTCCCGCCTCCCTCCCCCTCCCCCCTACCCCCCTCCCTCCCCTCTCCCTCCCCCTCCCCCCTCCCCCCTCCCCTCCCCCCTCCCTCCCCCTTCCCTCCCCCGAACCCTCCCCCTTTCCTCCCTCCCGGTTACAATGGAAACCCTACGAGGACGGGCCCAACGGGCACACTTGTGCTAGTATAATACTAAAACTCAGATCTTGTGTATATTTTTTTTTTGTGGTTTGGCCTGATATATTCGTAACAGCGATTGCAGCAAAACGGCGGACCGTACCGCGACGGTTTTCGCACCGCCTCAATCGCCAATCTCGCGCTCGCTCGGCCGTGATATTTTCATTTAATTTGGTCGCGTGTTTTTTAAGTTACAGAGGTTTTAAAGCGCTGCCCCCCCCCCTTTTTCAGGGGGGCGCTGCGGTGCAGATTTAGTTTTCAGCTTGTGGCTTGTGACGGCTACATTGTTTCGAAAAGTTTCCAGAAAAGGATTTAGTTTTCAGCTTGTGACGGCGACATTGTTTCGAAAGGTTTCCAGAAAAGCACTGATTGTTTTGTTATTGCAAGTCAAGTCAAGTCAAGTCAAGTCAATTATGTGTATAGCACATTTAAAAACAACCCATGTTGACCTGATTGTTTTGTTATTGCAAGTCAAGTAAAGTTTAAAAACAACCCATGTTGACCAAAGCGCTGCACATCTGATTAGGAAAAAAAAAAAAAAAGAAGGTTATAGTGGTCACTTGACATACACAGATCAGGAGGACGGGCCCAACGGGCACACTTGGAGAGTAAGAGTGGGGCTGGGGGAGGAGAGAATGGGGGGTGTGGGGACGGGCCCAACGGGCCCGCTTTGAACGGGCACACTTGTTCTAGTCTATCTATCTATCTATCTATCTATTATACTACTAAAACTCAGATCTTGAAGCGATGTTTGTATATATATTCCACTGATGTCGGCTGAAGGCAATTCCGCCAAAACGGTGAACCGTAGCGCCACGATTTTTGAACCGCATTAATCAGAGTGCGGTTCGCTGCTGGAAAATGATGTTTATATTTAATTCCGACGTATATTTTTTATGTTACAGAGGTCTAAAGGTGCTGCCCCCCCTCATTTATCGAGGTTTTGACAGAAGGGGGGCGCTGCGGTCCGGCAGTGCTCAGTACGCATGCGCGGAATCTCCTCACTCAGTGCTCAACACGCATGCGCGGCATCCCCTCACTCGCACCAAAACAATGGACGCCGTTAGCGGCGCGAGCCCGCGATCACCGGATCAACTCTCCTCTCTCCCCTTGCTTCTCTCCTCTCTCCCACACCCGGGAGAACATCTCCCCGCTATCCCCCCCCCCCTCCCCCCTCACTCTCCCCCCCCCCCTCCCCCCTCACTCTCCCCCCCATCCACAAATACCGCAACATCTGTCATCAACAAACGGGTAAGAGTGGGGCTGGGGGAGGAGAGAATGGGGGGAGTGGGGACGGGCCCAACGGGCCCGCTTTGAACGGGCACACTTGTTCTAGTCTATCTATATACTACTAAAACTCAGATCTTGTGTTATATATATATATAACACTGATGTCGGCTGAATACGGCAATTCCGGCAAAACGGTGAACCGTAGCGCCACGATTTTTGTACCGCCTTAATCAGCATGCGGTTCGCTGCTGGAAAATTATATTTTTATTTAATTCGGACGCATATATTTTAAGCTACAGAGGTTTAAAAGTGCTGCCCCCCCTCATTTATCGAAGTTTTGACAGAAGGGGGGCGCTGCGGTCCGGCAGTGCTCAGTACGCATGCGCGGAATCTCCTCACTCTGTACTCAGCACGCATGCGCGGCATCTCCTCACTCGCACCAAAACAATGGACGCCGTTAGCGGCGCCAGCCCGCGATCACCGGCTCACCTCTCCTCTCTCCCCTTGCTTCCCTCCTCTCTCCAAACACCCGGGAGAACATCTCACCGCTATCCCCCCCCCCCGGGCCTTTGAATGATGCGATCTCACGAAGCCCCCCCCCACCGGGGGAGAGAAAATGGGGGAGGGGCTGAGAATGGGGAATGGGACAACAGGGGTAGTGCGGAGGGGAATTGGTGGTGGGGGAAAGAGGGGTACTGGGAAAAGGGGAGGTCAATATCCCTCCCCTCTCCCCCATCCCTCCCTCCCCCCCTCTCTCTCCACCCCTCCCTCCCTACACAAATACCACCCCATCTCTCATCACCCTCCCACCCTCCCTCCCCCCTTCACTCCCACACACCCACCCGGATACAATGGAAACACTAAGAGGACGGGCCAAAGGGGAGAGTGTGGGGAGTGTAAGAGTGGGGATGGGGCATGAGAGAATGGGGGAGCGGGGAATGGGCCCAACGGGCCCACTTTGTCTAGTATACTATTAAAACTCAGATCTTGTAGGTTTGTATCGGGATTTGTGTATGTATCAGTGATTCCGGCAAAACGGTAAACCGTGGCGCCACGGTTTTTGCACCGCCTTGATCACCAACCTCCCGGCTGACCGGCCGCGATATTTTCATTTAATTTGTTCGTATGTTTTTTAAGTTACAGAGGTTTTAAAGCGCTGCCCCCCCCCTTATTAAAGTTTCTATAGGTGGCGCTGCGGTGCGGATTTAGTCTTCAGCGTGTGATGTCACAATGGACAAGCAGCTGCTATTGGGTGTCTGCTCTTTACAAATTTACATCTTTTTATTTTTAACCTTTTTTTTCAAGGTCTCCAGCTTGTGACGTCACAATGCTTGTGCTACATTGTTGCGAAAGGCAGCTGATTGTTTTTTAAAGTTGTGTTTTTTATTGCAAGTCATTTAACATACACAGATCAGCATGGGGCCCCTATGCTCGTGGGCCACCGGGGCAAGTGTTTCGAAAAAAGAAAGGGGAGGTCCCCCTTCCCCCCTCAACCCCTCCCTCCCCCCTTCCACCCTCCCCTCCCCCCTCCCACCCCCTCCCTGCAACTCCCCCCTTCCCCCCTCCCCTCCCACCCCTTCCCCCCTCCCCTCCCCTCCCCACTCCATCACCCTCCCCTCCTCCCTCCCTCCCCCCTCCCTCCCCGCCTCCCAGTTACAATGGAAACCCTACGGGGACGGGCCCAACGGGGAAAGAGGGGCACTGGGAAAAGTGGAGGTCCCCCTCCCTCCCCCCTTCCCCCTCCCTCCCCCTCCCCCCTACCCCTCTCCCTCCCCCCTTCCCCCCTCCCCCACTCCCCTCCCCTCCCCCTCCCTCCCCCTCCCCCTACCTCCCCTCTCCCTCCCCCTTCCCCCCTCCCCTCCCCCTCCCCTCCTCCATCCACACCTCCCTCCACCCTCCCTCCCCCTTCCCTCCCTCCCCTCCTCCCCTCCCCCTCCCTACCCCTCCCTCCCCTCTCCCACCCCCTTCCCCCCTGCCCTCCCCCTCCCCTCCTCCCTCCACACCTCCCTCCTCCCTCCCCCTCCCCCCCCTCCCTCCCCTCCTCCCGGTTACAATGGAAACCCTACGAGGACGGGCCCAACGGGGAAAGAGGGGTACTGGGAAAAGTGGAGGTCCCTCTCCCTCCCCCCTCCCCTCCCTCCCCCAGCCCCCCTACCCCTCTCCCCCCTCCCTCCCTCCCCTCCTCCCGGTTACAATGGAAACCCTACGAGGACGGGCCCAACGGGGAAAGAGGGGTACTGGGAAAAGGGGAGGTCCCCTCCCTCCCCTTCCCCCCTCCCCTCCCCCCTCCCTCCCTACCCCCTCCCTCCCCTTTCCCTCCCCCCTTCCCACCTCCCCCCTCCCCTCCCCCTCCCCTCCTCCCTCCACACCTCCCTCCTCCCTCCCTCCCCCTTCCCTCCCTCCCCTCCTCCCGGTTACAATGGAAACCTTACGAGGACGGGCCCAACGGGGAAAGAGGGGTACTGGGAAAAGGGGAGTTCCCCCATCCTCCCCCCTTCCCCCCTCCCTTCCCCCTCCCTCCCCCCTCCCTCCACCTCCCCCCCTTCCCCCTTTCCCTCCCTTCCTTCCTCCACACCTCCCTCCCTCTCCCCTCCCTCCCCGCCTCCCGGTTACAATGGAAACCCTACGAGGACGGGCCCAACGGGGAAAGAGGGGTACTGGGAAAACAGGTGGTCCCCCTTCCTCCCCCATTCCCCCCTCCCTCCCCCTCTCCCCTACCCCCTCCCTCCCCTATCCCTCCCCCATTCCCCCTCCCCTCCCCCCCCTCCCCTCCCCCCTCCACACCTCCCTCCTCCCTTCCCTCCCCCCACTCCCCTCCCGATTACAATGGAAACCCTACGAGGACGGGCCCAACGGGGAAAGAGGGGTACTGGGAAAAGGGGAGGTCCCCCTCCCTCCCCCTTCCCCCTCCCCTCCCCCTCCACCCCTACCCCCCTCCCTCCCCTCTCCCTCCCCCTTTCCCCCTCCCCTCCCCTCTCCCCCTCCCCTTTCCCCCCTCCCCTCCCCCTCCCTCCCCCTTCCCCCTCCCCTCCCCCCTCCACCCCTACCCCCCTCCCTCCCCCTCCCCTCCTCCCTCCTCCCTCCCTCCCCCTTCCCTCCCTCCCCTCCTCCCGGTTACAATGGAAACCCTTCGAGGACGGGCCCAACGGGGAAAGAGGGGTACTGGGAAAAGGGGAGGTCCCCATACCTCCCACCCTCCCCACCCCCTCCCTCCCCCCTACCCCCCTTCCTCCCCCCTCCCCTCCCCTCCCTCCCTCCTCCCTACCCCCTCCCTCCCCTCTCCCTCCCCCATCCCCCCCTTCCCCCTCCCCCTCCCTCCCTCCCTCCCCCTCCCCTCCTCCCTCCCTCCCCCTTCCCTCCCCCCACCCTCCCCCTTCCCTCCCCCCACCCTCCCCCTTCCCCCTCCCCTCCCCCCTCCCTTCCCCTCCCCCTCCCCTCCCCCCCTCCCTCTCCCTCCCCTCTCCCTCCCCTTCACCCCTCGCCTCCCGCCTCCCTCCCCCTCCCCCCTACCCCCTCCCTCCCCTCTCCCTCCCCCCTCCCCCCTCCCCTCCCCCCTCCCTCCCCCTTCCCTCCCCCGAACCCTCCCCCTTTCCTCCCCCCCACTCCCCTCCCGGTTACAATGGAAACCCTACGAGGACGGGCCCAACGGGCACACTTGTGCTAGTATAATACTAAAACTCAGATCTTGTGTATATATTTTTTTTGTGGTTTGGCCTGATATATTCGTAACAGCGATTGCAGCAAAACGGCGGACCGTACCGCGACGGTTTTCGCACCGCCTCAATCGCCAATCTCGCGCTCGCTCGGCCGTGATATTTTCATTTAATTTGGTCGCGTGTTTTTTAAGTTACAGAGGTTTTAAATCGCTGCCCCCCCCCCTTTTTCAGGGGGGCGCTGCGGTGCAGATTTAGTTTTCAGCTTGTGGCTTGTGACGGCTACATTGTTTCGAAAAGTTTCCAGAAAAGGATTTAGTTTTCAGCTTGTGACGGCTACATTGTTTCGAAAGGTTTCCAGAAAAGCACTGATTGTTTTGTTATTGCAAGTCAAGTCAAGTCAAGTCAAGTCAATTATGTGTATAGCACATTTAAAAACAACCCATGTTGACCTGATTGTTTTGTTATTGCAAGTCAAGTAAAGTTTAAAAACAACCCATGTTGACCAAAGTGCTGCACATCTGATTAGGAAAAAAAAAAAAGAAAGAAGGTTATAGTGGTCACTTGACAGACACAGATCAGGAGGACGGGCCCAACGGGCACACTTGGAGAGTAAGAGTGGGGCTGGGGGAGGAGAGAATGGGGGGTGTGGGGACAGGCCCAACGGGCCCGCTTTGAACGGGCACACTTGTTCTAGTCTATCTATCTATCTATCTATCTATCTATCTATCTATCTATCTATCTATCTATCTATCTATCTATCTATCTATCTATCTATCTATCTATCTATCTATCTATCTATCTATCTATCTATCTATCTATCTATCTATCTATCTATCTATCTATCTATCTATCTATCTATCTATCTATCTATCTATCTATCTATCTATCTATCTATCTATCTATCTATCTATCTATCTATCTATCTATCTATCTATCTATCTATCTATCTATCTATCTATCTATCTATCTATCTATCTATCTATCTATCTATCTATCTATCTATCTATCTATCTATCTATATACTATTAAAACTCAGATGTTGTATATATATATGTATATTCCACTGATGTCGGCTGAATACGGCAATTCCGGCAAAACGGTGAACCGTAGCGCCACGATTTTTGTACCGCCTTAATCCGCATGCGGTTCGCTGCTGGAAAATGATATTTTTGTATTTAATTCGGACGCATATTTTTTAAGTTACAGAGGTTTAAAAGTGCTGCCCGCCCTGATTTATCGAAGTTTTGACAGAAGGGGGGCGCTGCGCTGCGGATTTATTCTTCATTGTGATGTCACAATGCCCCTGTGAGATGAACTCGAGCAGACCCCCCTTCCCCCCCCCCCGTGGTATTCAGCGTGTGACGTCACAATGCCCCTGTGCCCCTCCCTCCCCCTTCCCCCCTCCCCCTCCCCTACCTCCCCCCTCCCTCCCCCTCCCCCCCTTCCCCTCTCCCTCCCCCTTCCCCCCTCCCCCCTTCCCCCCTCCCCCCCATTCCGCCCTCCCCTTCCCCCCTCCCTCCCCTCCTCCCTCCCCTACATCCCCCCTCCCTCCCCCTCCCCCCTTCCCCTCTCCCTCCCCCCTCCCCCTCCCCCTCCCCCCTCCCCCCTCCGCCCTCCCCTTCCCCCTCCCTCCCCTCCTCCCTCCTCCCTCCCCCTTCCCTCCCTCCCCTCCTCCCGGTTACAATGGAATCCCTACGAGGACGGGCCCAACGGGGAAAGAGTGGTACTGGGAAAAGGGGAGAGCCCCCGCCCTCCCCCCCTTCCCCCTCCCATCCGCCCTCCCTCCCCCTCCCTCCCCCTCCCCCCTACCCCCCCTCCCCTCTCCCTCCCCCCTCCCTCCCCCCTCCCTCCCCCCTCCCCCTCCCCCTCCCCCCTCCCCTCCTCCCTCCCTCCCCCTCCCCTCCTCCCTCCACACCTCCCTCCTCCCTCCCTACCCCTTCCCTCCCTCCCCTCCTCCCGGTTACAATGGAAACCCTACGAGGACGGGCCCAACGGGGAAAGAGGGGTACTGGGAAAAGGGGAGGTCCCCCTCCCCCCTCCCCCCTCCCCCCTCCCTCCCACCCCCTCCCCCCTCCCCTCCCCTCCCCTCTCCCTCCCCTTCCCCCCACCTCTGCCCCCTTCCTCCCCCCCTCCTCTCCCCCCCTCCTCTCCCCCCCTCCTCTCCCCCCCTCCTCTCCCCCCCTCTCCTCTCCCCCCCTCTCCTCTCCCCCCTCTCCTCTCCCCCCTCTCCTCTCCCCCCTCTCCTCCTCTCCCCCCCTCCTCTCCCCCCCTCCTCCCCCCCTCCTGCCCCCCTCCTCCTCTCCCCCCCTCCTCCCCCCCTCCCCCCCCTCCTCTCCCCCCCTCCTCTCCCCGAAGCGGAAGTGTAGTCGCCGTCGCCTCTCCCGCTGTTTGATTTCATTTATAACAAAGACATTTATTTTAAATGAGGAATGTGATTTTCATTAAGTTTGATTTTATTTATTTTTAAAAAGCTGCTGCTCTATAGGTAAGTTTATTTCCTTTTCAACAAAGAACTTATTTTAAAGTAAAAACGCGGTTTTTTTCATTGGGTTTCACCCTCCCTGTTAGCGCCCGATTGGTTGGATCTTTACGTGGTACCTCCCCTCCTCCCTCTACACCTCCCTCCCTCCCCCTTACCTCCCTCCCCTCCTCCCGGTTACAATGGAAACCCTACGAGGACGGGCCCAACGGGGAAAGAGGGGTACTGGGAAAAGGGGAGTTCCCCCATCCTCCCCCCTTCCCCCTCCCTCCCCCCTCCCTCCACCTCCCCCCTTCCCCCTCCCCTCCCCCCCTTTCCCTCCCCTCCTCCCTCCACACCTCCCTCCTCCCTCCCTCCGCCTCCCGGTTACAATGGAAACCCTACGAGGACGGGCACAACGGGGAAAGAGGGGTACTGGGAAAACAGGTGTCCCTCCCCCCTCCACCCCTACCCCCTTCCCTCCCCTCTCCCTCCCCCTTTCCCCCCTCTCCTCCCCCTCCCCTCCCCCCTCCCTCCCCCTCCCCTCCTCCCTCCACTCCTCCCTCCCTCCCCCCTCCCTCCCCGCCTCCCGGTTACAATGGAAACCCTACAAGGACGGGCACAACGGGGAAAGAGGGGTACTGGGAAAAGGGGAGGTCCTCCTCCCTCCCCCCCTTCCCTCCCCCTTCCCCCCTCCCCTCCCTCCCCTCCCTCCCCTCCCTCCCCTCCCTCCCCTCCCTCCCCCTACCCCCTCCCTCCCCTCTCCCTCCCCCTCCCCTCCCCTCCCCCCTCCCATCCCACAACGGGGAAAGAGGGGTACTGGGAAAACAGGTGGTCCCCCTCCCCCCTCCCTCCCCCCTCCCTCCCCGCCTCCCGGTTACAATGGAAACCCTACGAGGACGGGCCCAACGGGCCCACTTGGTCTAGTATACTATTAAAACTCAGATGTTGTATATATATATATATATTCCACTGATGTCGGCTGAATACGGCAATTCCGGCAAAACGGTGAACCTCTCTCCCTCCCCCTTTCCCCCCTCTCCTCCCCCTCCCCTCCCCCCTCCCTCCCCCTCCCCTCCTCCCTCCACTCCTCCCTCCCTCCCCCCTCCCTCCCCGCCTCCCGGTTACAATGGAAACCCTACAAGGACGGGCCCAACGGGGAAAGAGGGGTACTGGGAAAAGGGGAGGTCCCCCTCCCCCCTCCCCCTTCCCCCCTCCCTCCCACCCCCTCCCCCCTCCCCTCCCCTCCCCTCTCCCTCCCCTTCCCCCCACCTCTGCCCCCTTCCTCCCCCTCCTCTCCCCCCTCCTCTCCCCCCCTCCTCTCCCCCCCTCTCCTCTCCCCCCCTCTCCTCTCCTCTCCCCCCTCTCCTCTCCCCCCCTCTCCTCTCCCCCCTCTCCTCTCCCCCTTCCCTCCCCCCTCCCCCTCCCTTCCCCCTCCCTTTCCCCTCCCTTCCCCCCCTTCCCCCCTCCCTTACACCCTCCCTCCCCCTCTCCTCCCCTCTCCCCCCTCCCTCCCTCCCCACTCTCCTCTCCTACCTACCTCATCCCTCCCTCCCTCCCTTCCCCGCAGCGCTGACCGCCGGGAAGTGTAGTCGCCGTCGCCTCTCCCGCTTCTGCTCTATAGATAAGATTAATTTCTTTTTCAACAAAGAATGCTGTTTATTTGAAAGTAAAATAGACACCTCTCCTCTCTCCCCCCCTCTCCTCTCCTCTCTCCCCCCTCTCCTCTCCTCTCCCCCCTCTCCTCTCCCCCCTCTCCCCTCTCCTCTCCCCCCTCTCCTCTCCCCCTCCACTCTTTCCTCTCCCCTCTCCTCTCCCCTCCCCCCTCTCCTCTCCCCCCTCTCCTCTCCCCCCTCCTCTCCCTCTCCTCCCCCCCTCCTCCCCCCCCTCCTCCTCTCTCCCCCTCCCTCCTCTCCCCCTCCCTCCTCCCCCCTCCCTCCTCCCCCTCCCTCCTCCCCCCTTCCCCCCTCCCCTCCCCCCTCCCACCCCTCCCCCCTCCCACCCCTCCCCCCCTCCCCCCCTCCTCTCCCCCCCCTCCCCTCCTCTCCCCCCCCTCCTCTCCCCCCCCTCCTCTCCCCCTCCTCCTCTCCCCGAAGCGGAAGTGTAGTCGCCGTCGCCTCTCCCGCTGTTTGATTTCATTTATAACAAAGACATTTATTTAAAATGAGGAATGTGATTTTCATTAAGTTTGATTTTATTTATTTTAAAAAAGCTGCTGCTCTATAGATAAGTTTATTTCCTTTTCAACAAAGAACGCTGTTTATTTTAAAGTAAAAACGCGGTTTTTTTCATTGGGTTTCATCCTCCCTGTTAGCGCCCGATTGGTTGGGTCTTTACGTGGGGTACAGTGATTGGCTCTACCATCCCTGTTAGCACCCGATTGGCTGGGTCTGTACGTGGGGTGCAGTGATTGGCTCCACCCTCCCTGTTAGCGCCCGATTGGCTGGGTCTCTACGTGGGGTGCAGTGATTGGCTCCAACCTCACACTCGATGTGGGTGGAGCAGTTGATTTGAACTGACACCAACTGCCGTAACCAACAGTCCACCGTGCTGCTGCTGGTTGAGGACAGGCTCCAGCATCGCTCAGGAGGGCAGTTTAATCCAAATACAGAAAGAATATTTATAGATAAGTTTCTTATCATTTCCAACAGAAAAATTACTTTTATTTTAAACGGTACGAGATTTCCATTGCATTTAATTTTATTTAAAAAAAAAGATAAAAGACAGAGATTTCATAGATAAGTTTACTTTCTTTTTTAACAAAAGAACATTTATTTCACATAAGTTTAATTTCATTTATAACAAAGACATAAGCTGCTGCTCTATAGATAAGTTTAATTTCTTTTTTAACAAAGGATGCTGTTTATTTTAGAGTAAAATAGGCCCCTCTCCTCTCTCCTCCCCTCTCCTCTCCTCTCTCCCCCCTCTCCTCTCCTCTCCCCCCTCTCCTCTCCCCCCTCTCCTCTCCTCTCCCCCCTCTCCCCTCCCCCTCTCCTCTCCCCTCCCTCCCCCCTCCCTCCCCCTCCCTCCCCCTCCCCCCCTACCCTCCCTCCCCCCTCCCTCCCTCCCCCTCACCCCTACCCCCTCACCCCTCCCCCCCTTCCTCCCTCCCCCCTCCCTCCCCCTCCCCTCCTCCCTCCACACCTCCCTCCTCCCTCCCTCCCCTCCTCCCGGTTACAATGGTAACCCTACGAGGACGGGCCCAACGGGGAAAGAGGGGTACTGGGAAAAGGGGAGGTCCCCCTCCCTCCCTCCCCCCTACCCACCTCCCTCCCCTCTCCCTCCCCCCTTCCCTCCTCCCTTCCCCCCTCCCCTCCCATCCCCCCCTCTCCCCCCTCCCTCCCCCCTACCCCCCTCCCTCCCCTCTCCCTCCCCCCTCCCCCCTCCCCCCCTCCCCTCTCCTCCTCCCTCCCCCTTCCCTCCACCAACCCTCCCCCTTTCCTCCCCTCCCGGTTACAATGGAAACCCTACGAGGACGGGCCCAACGGGCCCACTTGGTCTAGTATACTACTAAAACTCAGATCTTGTGTTATATATATATGTATGCGCGTAACAGCGGTTTCTCTGATTTCGTCAAAACGGTGAACCGTAGCGCCACGATTTTTGCACCGCCTTAATCACCACGCGGTTATCTGCTGCAAAATTGTTTATTATTTAATTCGGTCGCATGTTTTTTAAGTTACAGAGGTTTTAAAGCGCTCCCCCCCCCCTAAATTATAGGGGGCGCTGTGGTGCGGATTTATTGAAGGTCTTCAGATTATGATGTCACAATGCCCCTGTGAGATGGGGGATACATTGTTGCGAATACAGGCGCTGTGGTGCGGATTTATTGAAGGTCTTCAGCTTATGATGTCACAATGCCCCTGTGAGATGGGTGATACATTGTTGCGAATACAGATCGCCGTGAGAAGCACTTGGTCAAGTCAAGTCAAGTCAATTTTATTGGTATAGCACATTTAAAAACAACCCACGTTGACCAAAGTGCTGTACATCTGATTAGGTACTAAGGAAAAATATGAAATATACAGTGGCAGGCAAACAGTTCACAGTACCTCCTCAATGAGCCTCAAACGCTAGGGAGTAGAAATAGGTTTTGAGCCTGGACTTAAAGGAGTGGATGGAGGGGGCAGTTCTGATGGGGAGAGGGATGCTGTTCCACAGTCTAGGAGCTGCAACCGCAAAAGCTCGGTAACCCCTGAGCTCGGTCCCCCATCCACGAAGGGGGACTGGGGAGGGGGACAACAGGGGTCGTTGCGGAGGGGGCTTGGTGGTGGGGGAAAGAGGGGTACTGGGAAAAGGGGAGGTCCCCCTTCCCCCCTCAACCCCTTCATCCCCCCTCCTTCCCACCTCCATCCCCACTCCCTCCCCCCTCCTCCCCCTCCCTCCCCAACTCCCTCCCCCCTCCCTCCCCACCTCCCTCACCCCTCCCCCCCCCTCCCTCCTTCCCTCCATCCCTCCCTCCCCCAATCCCTCCCCCCTCCCTTCCATCCCTCTCCCCCGCCCCCTCCTTCCTCCTTCCCTCCCCCCTCCCGGTTACAATGGAAATCCTACGGGGACGGGCCCATCGGGGAAAGAGGGGTACTGGGAAATGGGGAGGTCCCCCTCCCTCCCCTCTCCCTCCCCCTCCCCCCTTCCCCCCTCCACCCCCCTCCCCTCCCTCCCCCTCCCCTCCTCCCTCCACACCTCCCTCCACACCTCCCTCCTCCCTCCCTCCCTCCCCCTTCCCTCCCTCCCCTCCCGGTTACAATGGAAACCCTACGAGGACGGGCCCAACGGGGAAAGAGGGGTACTGGGAAAAGGGGAGGTCCCCCTCCCTCCCCCTTCCCCCCTCCCCTCCCTCCCCCTCCCCCCCTACCCCTCTCCCTCCCCCCCTTCCCCCCTCCCCCCTCCCTCCCCCTCCCCTCCTCCCTCCACACCTCTCTCCTCCCTCCCTCCCCCTTCCCTCCCTCCCCTCCTCCCGGTTACAATGGAAACCCTACGAGGACGGGCCAACGGGGAAAGAGGGGTACTGGGAAAAGGGGAGGTCCCCCTCCCTCCCCCCTCCCTCCCCCCCTCCCCTCCCCCTCCCTCCCCTCCCCCTCCCTCCCCCCTCCCCCTCCGTCCCCCCTCCACCCGCCTCCCTCCCCCTTCCCCCCCTCCCCCTCCCCTCCTCCCTCCACACTTCCCTCCTCCCTCCCTCACCCTTCCCTCCCTCCCTCCCCCTTACCTCCCTCCCCTCCTCCCGGTTACAATGGAAACCCTACGAGGACGGGCCCAACGGGGAAAGAGGGGTACTGGGAAAAGGGGAGGTCCCCATCCCTCCCCCCTTCCCCCTCCCCCCTCCCTCCCCCCCCTCCCCCCGCTACCCGCCTCCCTCCCCTCTCCCTCCCCTCTCCCTCCCCTCTCCCCCCCCCTTCCCCCCTCCCTTCCCTCCTCCCTCCACATATCCCTCCTCCCTCACCCCCCTTCCCTTCCTCCCCTCCTCCTGGTTACAATGGAAACCCTACGAGGACGGGCCCAACGGGGAAAGAGGGGTACTGGGAAAAGGGGAGGTCCACCTCCCTCCCCCTTCCCCCTCCCCTCCCCCCTCCCTTCCCCTCCCCCTCCCCTCCCCCCCTCCCTCTCCCTCCCCTCTCCCTCCCCTTCACCCCTCCCCTCCCCCCTCCCTCCCCCTCCCCCCTACCCCCTCCCTCCCCTCTCCCTCCCCCCTCCCATCCCCCCTCCCTCCCCCTCCCCTCCTCCCCTCCCTCCCCCACCCCTCCTCCCTCCCCCTTCCCTCCCCCGAACCCTTCCCCTTTCCTCCCCCCCACTCCCATCCCGGTTACAATGGAAACCCTACGAGGATGGGCCCAACGGGCACACTTGTGCTAGTATATACTATTAAAACTCAGATCTTGTATGTATATATATATATTCCACTGATGTCGGCTGAATACGGCAATTCCGGCAAAACGGTGAACCGTAGCGCCACGATTTTTGTACCACCTTAATCAGCACGCGGTTCGCTGCTGGATTCATTTAATTCGGACGCATATTTTTTAAGTTACAGAGGTTTAAAAGTGCTGACCCCCTCATTTATCGAAGTTTTGACAGAAGGGGGGCGCTGCGGTGCGGCAGTGCTCAGTACGCATGCGCGGAATCTCCTCACTCTGTACTCAGCACGCATGCGCGGCATCTCCTCACTCGCACCAAAACAATGGACGCCGTTAGCGGCGCCAGCCCGCGATCACCGGCTCACCTCTCCTCTCTCCCCTTGCTTCTCTCCTCTCTCCCACACCCGGGAGAACATCTCCCCGCTATCCCCCCCCCCCCGGGCCTTTGAATGATGCGATCTCCCGAAGCCCCCCCCCCCCACCGGACTTTAACTGATGCTAAGAGTGTGTCTGGGGGAGAGAAAATGGGGGGGGGGGGCTGAGAATGGGGAATGGGACAACAGGGGTAGTGCGGAGGGGAATTGGTGGTGGGGGAAAGAGGGGTACTGGGAAAAGGGGAGGTCCATATCCCTCCCATCTCCCCCATCCCTCCATCCCCCCTCTCTCCCCCCCCCTCCCTCCCTCCACAAATACCACCCCATCTCTAATCACCCTCCCCCCTCCCTCCATCCTCAACACATCCCTCCCTCCACCACTCCCTCCCCCTCGATCACTCCACACCTCCCTCCCCCAAACCTCCCTCTCCCTCCCTCCCCTTCACTCCCTCACCCCTTCCCGGATACAATGGACGGGCAAAAGGGGAGAGTGTGGGGAGAGTAAGAGTGGGGATGGGGGACGAGAGAATGGGGGAGTGGGGAATGGGCCCAACGGGCCCACTTTGTCTAGTATACTATTAAAACTCACTTCTTGTTTATAAATATGTTTGTATCCTGGGTTTGTGTATATATCACTGATTGCGGCAAAACTGTAAACCGTCGCGTCACGGTTTTTGCACCGCCTTGATCACCAACCTCCCGTCTGACCGGCCGCGATATTTTCATTTAATTTGGTCATATATTTTTTAAGTTACAGAGGTTTTAAAGCGCTGCCCCCCCTGATTTATCGAAGTTTTGACAGAAGGGGGGCGCTGCGGTGCGGATTAATCTTCATTGTGATGTCACAATGCCCCTGTGCCAAGCAGCTGCTATTGGGTGTCTGCTCTTTACAAATTTACGTTTTTTAATTTTTAACCTTTTTTTTCAAAGGTCTTCAGCTTGTGACGTCACAATGCTTGTGCTACATTGTTGCGAAAAGCAAATGGTTGTTTTTTAAAGTTGTGTTTTTAATTGCTAGTCACTTAACATACACAGATCAGCATGGGGCCCCTATGCTCGTGGGCCACCGGGGCAAGTGTTACGAAAAAAGAAAGGGGAGGTCCCCCTTCCCCCCTCAACCCCTTCCTCCCCACTCCTTCCCACCTCCATCCCCACTCCCTCCCCCCCTCCTCCCCAACTCCCTCCCCATCCCTCCACACCTCCCTCACCCCTCGGGGACGGGCCCAACGGGGAAAGAGGGGTACTGGGAAAAGGAGAGGTCCCCCTCCCTCCCCCCTTCCCCCTCCCTCCCCCCTCCCTCCCCCTCCCTCCACCTCCCCCCCTTCCCCCCTCCCCCCCTTCCCCTCCCACCCCTTCCCCCCTCCCCTCCCCCACTCCATCCCCCTCCCCTCCTCCATCCCTCCCCCCTCCCTCCCCACCTCCCGGTTACAATGGAAACCCTACGAGGACGGGCCCAACGGGGAAAGAGGGGTACTGGGAAAAGGGGAGGTCCCCCTCCCTCCTCCCTTCCCCCTCCCTCCCCTCTCCCTCCACCTCCCCCTCTTCCCCCCTCCCCTTCCCCCCTCCCCTCCCCCCTTCCCTCCCCTCCTCCCTCCACACCTCCCTCCTCCCTCCCTCCCCCCTCCCTCCCCGCCTCCCGGTTACAATGGAAACCCTACGAGGACGGGCCCAACGGGGAAAGAGGGGTACTGGGAAAATGGGTGGTCCCCCTCCCTCCCCCCTTCCCCCTCCCTCCCCCTCCCCATAACCCCTCCCTCCACTCTCCCTCCCCCCTCCCCCCTTCCCCTCCCCCACTCCCTCCCCCTCCCCTCCCCCTCCCTCCTCCCTTCCCTCCCCCCCACTCCCCTCCCGGTTACAATGGAAACCCTACGAGGACGGGCCCAACGGGGAAAGAGGGGTACTGTGAAAAGGGGAGGTCCCCCTCCCTCCCCCTTCTCCCCTCCCCTCCCCCTCCCTCCCCCCTACCCCCCTCCCTCCCCCTACCCCCCTCCCTCCCCTCTCCCTCCCCCCCCCTTCCCCTCTCCAACCCTCCCCTCCCCTCCTCCCTCCACACCTCCCTCCTCCCTCCCTCCCCCTTCCCTCCCTCCCCTCCTCCCGGTAACAATGGAAACCCTACGAGGACGGGCCCAACGGGGAAAGCGGGGTACTGGGAAAAGGGGAGGTCCTCCTCCCTCCCCCTTTCCCCCCTCCCTACCCCCCTCCATCCTCTCTCCCTCCCCCCTCCCCTCCTCCCTCCCCCTCCCTCCCCCTCCCCCTCCCCTCCCCCTCCCCTCCCCTCCTCCCTCCCCCCTCCCTCCCCCTCCCACTCCCCCCCTCCCTCCCCCTCCCTTCCTCCCTCCCTCCCCCTTCCCTCCCCCCCACTCCCCTCCCGGTTACAATGGAAACCCTACGAGGACGGGCCCAACGGGCACACTTGTGCTAGTCTATATACTATTAAAACTCAGATCTTGTGTATATTTTTGAGAATGACCTGAACCGTACGTAACATCGATTGCGGAAAAAAGGCGGACCGTAGCGCGACGGTTTTCTCACCGCCTCAATCGCCAATCTCGCGCTCGCTCGGCCGTGATATTTTCATTTACTTTGGTCGCGTGATTTTTAAGTTACAGAGGTTTTAAAGCGCTGCCCCCCCCCCTTTTCAGGGGGGCGCTGCAGTGCAGATTTGGTCTTCTGCTTGTGACGGCTACATTGTTTCCAACATTGTTTCGAAAAGTTTCCAGGATTGTTTTAAAGTGCTGTTTTTTGTTATTGCAAGTCAAGTCAAGTCAAGTCAAGTCAAGTCAAGTCAATTATATTTGTATAGCACATTGTCAAGTCAATTATATTTGTATAGCACATTTAAAAACAACCCACGTTGACCAAAGTGCTGCACATCTGATTAGGAAATATAGTGGTCACTTGACATACACAGATCAGGAGGACGGCCCCAACGGGTAAGAGTGGGGCTGGTGGAGGAGAGAATGGGGGGTGTGGGGACGGGCCCAACGGGCCCGCTTTCAACGGGCACACTTGTTCTAGTTTATTTTAAATGAGGAATGTGATTTTCATTAAGTTTGATTTTATTTATTTAAAAAAAGCTGATGCTCTATAGATAAGTTTATTTCCTTTTCAAAAAAGAACGCTGTTTATTTTAAAGTAAAATAGACCCTCCCTCCCACCCCCCTCCCCCCCTCTCCCTCCCCATCCCCCTCTCACCCTTCCCCCTCCCCTCCACTCCACACTCCCCTCCCCCCCTCCCTCCCCCTTCCCCCCCCATCCCCTCCCGTTTACAATGGAAACCCTACGAGGACGGGCCCAACGGGCACACTTGTGCTAGTATCTATATACTATTAAAACTCAGATCTTGTGTAAATTTTTGGGAATGGCCTGAACCGTACGTAACATCGATTGCGGAAAAAAGGCGAACCGTAGCGCCACGGTTTTCGCACCGCCTCAATCGCCAATCTCGCGCTCGCTCGGCCGTGATATTTTCTCTTAATTTGGTCGCGTATTTTTTAAGTTACAGAGGTTTTAAAGCGCTGCCCCCCTCCCCCTTTTCAGGGGGGCGCTGCGGTGCGGATTTAGTCTTCAGCGTGTGATGTCACAATGCCCCTGTGAGATGAGCTCGAGCTGACCCCCCTTCCCCCCCCCCCTTCAGCGTGTGATGTCACAATGGACAAGCAGCTGCTATTGGGTGTCTGCTCTTTACAAATTTACATTTTTTTATTTTTAACCTTTTTTTTCAAGGTCTTCAGCTTGTGACGTCACAATGCTTGGGTGCGATGGGCTACTTTGTTGCGAAAAGCAACTGATTGTTTTTTAAAGTTGTGTTTTTTATTGCAAGTCACTTAACATACACAGATCAGCATGGGGCCCCTATGCTCGTGGACCACCGGGGCAAGTGTTGCGAAAAAAGAAAGGGGAGGTCCCCCTTACCCCCTCAACCCCTTCCTCCCCACTCCTTCCCACCTCCATCCCCACTCCCTCCCCCCCTCCTCCCCAACGCCCTCCCCATCCCTCCACACCTCCCTCACCCCTCAGGGACGGGCCCAACGGGGAAAGAGGGGTACTGGGAAAAGGGGAGGTCCCCTCCCTCCCCCCTTCCCCCCTCCCTCCACATCCCCCCCTTCCCCCCTCCCCGCCATCCCCTCTCACCTCTCACCCCTTCCCTCCTCCCCCCTCCATCCCCCTCCCCTCCTCCCTCCCTCCCCCCTCCCTCCCCGCCTCCCGGTTACAATGGAAACCCTACAAGGACGGGCCCAACGGGGAAAGAGGGGTACTGGGAAAATGGGAGGTCCCCCTCCCTCCCCTCCCTCCACCTCCCCCCCTTCCTCCCCCCCTTTCCCCCCTTCCCCCCTCCCCTCCCCCCTTTCCTTCCCCTCCTCCCTCCACACCTCCCTCCCTCCCCCCTCCCTCCCTGCCTCCCGGTTACAATGGAAACCCTACGAGGACGGGCCCAACGGGGAAAGAGGGGTACTGGGAAAACGGGTGGTCCCCCACCCTCCCCCCTTCCCCCTCCCTCCCCCTCACCCCTACCCCCTCCCTCCCCTCTCCCTCCCCCTCCATCTCCCCCCCCTCCCCCACTTCCCCCTCCCCTCCCCCCTCCCTCCCCCTCCCCCTCCCCTCCTCCCTCCACACCTCCCTCCTCCCTCCCTCCCTCCCCCTTCCCTTCCTCCCCTCCTCCCGGTTACAATGGAAACCTTACGAGGACGGGCCCAACGGGGAAAGAGGGGTACTGGGAGAAGGGGAGGTCCCCCTCCCTCCTCCCCTCTCCCTCCCCCCTTCTCCCTCCCCTCCCTCCTCCCCTCCCCCTTCCTCCCCCGCCCCCCCACCCCCCTCTCTCCCCTCTCCCTCCCCCCTACCCCCCCACCCCCCTCTCCCTCCCCCTTCCCCCTTCCCCTCCCCCCTCCCTCCCCCTCCCCTCCTCCCTCCCTCCCCTTCCCTCGCCCCCACCCTCCCCCTTCCCTCCCCCCCACTCCCCTCCCGGTTACAATGGAAACCCTACGAGGACGGGCCCAACGGGCACACTTGTGCTAGTATAATACTAAAACTCAGATCTTGTGTATATTTTTGAGAATGACCTGAACCGTACGTAACATCGATTGCGGAAAAAAGGCTGACCGTAGCGCGACGATTTTCGCACCGCCTCAATCGCCAATCTCGCGCTCGCTCGGCCGTGATATTTTCATTTACTTTGGTCGCGTGATTTTTAAGTTACAGAGGTTTTAAAGCGCTGCCCCCCCCCTTTTCAGGGGGGCGCTGCAGTGCAGATTTGGTCTTCAGCTTGTGACGGCTACATTGTTTCGAACATTGTTTCGAAAGTTTCCAGGATTGTTTTAAAGTGCTGTTTTTTGTTATTGCAAGTCAAGTCAAGTCAAGTCAAGTCAAGTCAATTATATTTGTATAGCACATTTAAAAACAACCCACGTTGACCAAAGTGCTGCACATCTGATTAGGAAATATAGTGGTCACTTGACATACACAGATCAGGAGGACGGGCCCAACGGGTAAGAGTGGGGCTGGGGGAGGAGAGAATGGGGGGTGTGGGGACGGGCCCAACGGGCCCGCTTTGAACGGGCACACTTGTTCTAGTCTATATACTATTAAAACTCAGATCTTGTTTATATATTTTTTTTGGGTTTGACCTGAATATATCGTATATTTATACGTAACAGCGATTGCAGCAAAACGGCGGACCGTAGCACGACGGTTTTTGCACCGCCTCAATCGCCAATCTCGCGCTCGCTCGGCCGTGATATTTTCATTTAATTTGGTCGCGTGTTTTTTAAGTTACAGAGGTTTTAAAGCGCTGCCCCCCCATTTTTCAGGGGGGCGCTGCGGTGCAGATTTAGTTTTCAGCTTGTGGCTTGTGACGGCTACATTTGTTTCCAAAAGTTTCCAGAAAAGGATTTAGTTTTCAGCTTGTGACGGCTACATTGTTTCGAAAGGTTTCCAAGTAGTCTTTTTTGTTATTGCAAGTCAAGTCAAGTCAAATCAAGTCAGTTTTATTTGTATAGCACATTTAAAAACAACCCACGTTGACCAAAGTGCTGCACATCTGATTAGGAAAAAAAAAAAAGACATTTATAGTGGTCACTTGACAGACAGAAAAGGATTTAGTTTTCAGCTTGTGACGGCTACATTGTTTCGAAAAGTTTCCAGAAAAGCACTGATTGTTTTGTTATTGCAAGTCAAGTCAAGTCAAGTCAAGTCAATTATATTTGTATAGCACATTTAAAAACAACCCATGTTGACCAAAGTGCTGCACATCTGATTAGGAAAAAAAAAAAAAAAAGAAGGCTATAGTGGTCACTTGACAGACACAGATCAGGAGGACGGGCCCAACGGGCACACTTGGAGAGTAAGAGTGGGGCTGGGGGAGGAGAGAATGGGGGGTGTGGGGACGGGCCCAACGGGCCCTCTTTTCTAGTCTATCTATCTATATACTATTAAAACTCAGATCTTGAAGCGATGTTTGTATATATATTCCACTGATGTCGGCTGAAGGCATTCCGGCAAAACGGTGAACCGTAGCGCCACGATTTTTGAACCGCCTTAATCAGCATGCGGTTCGCTGCTGGAAAATGATATTTTTATTTAATTCGGCCGCATATTTTTTAAGTTACAGAGGTTTAAAAGTGCTGCCCCCCCTGATTTATCGAAGTTTTGACAGAAGGGGGGCGCTGCGGTGCGGATTTATTCTTCATTGTGATGTCACAATGCCCCTGTGAGATGAACTCGAGCAGACCCCCCTTCCCCCCCCCCCGTGGTATTCAGCGTGTGACGTCACAATGCCCCTGTGCCCCTCCCTCCCCCTTCCCCCCTCCCCCTCCCCTACCTCCCCCCTCCCTCCCCCTCCCCCCTTCCCCTCTCCCTACCCCCTCCCCCCTTTCCCCCCCTCCCCCCTTTCCCCCCTCCCACCCTTTCCGCCCTCCCCTTCCCCCCTCCCTCCCCTCCTCCCTCCTCCCTCACAACGGGGAAAGAGTGGTACTGGGAAAAGGGGAGAGCCCCCTCCCTCCCCCCTTCCCCCTCCCATCCCCACCCCCTCCACCCTTCCCCCCTCCCCCCCTACCCCCCCTCCCCTCTCCCCCTCCCTCCCCCTCCCTCCCCCTCACCCCTACCCCCTCACTCCTCCCTCCCCCCCTTCCCCCCTCCCCTCCCTCCCCCTCCCCTCCTCCCTCCACACCTCCCTCCTCCCTCCCTCCCCCTTCCCTCCCTCCCCTCCTCCCGGTTACAATGGAAACCCTACGAGGACGGGCCCAACGGGGAAAGAGGGGTACTGGGAAAAGGGGAGGTCCCCCTCCCCCCTCCCCCTTCCCCCTCCCTCCCACCCCTCCCCCCTCCCCTCCCCCCTCCCCTCCCCTCCCCTCTCCCTCCCCTTCCCCCCACCTCTGCCCCCTTCCTCCCCCCCTCCTCTCCCCCCCTCCTCTCCCCCCCTCTCCTCTCCCCCCTCTCCTCTCCCCCCTCTCCTATCCCCCCTCTCCTCTCCCCCCTCTCCTCTCCCCCCTCTCCTCTCCCCCCTCTCCTCTCCCCCCCTCTCCTCTCCCCCTTCCCTCCCCCCTCCTCCCCCCCTCCTCTCCCTCCTCTCCCCCTCCCTCCACTCCCCCTCCCTCCTCTCCCCCTCCCTCCTCTCCCCCTCCCTCCTCCCCCCCTCCTCCTCTCCCCCCTCCTCCTCTCCCCCTCCCTCCCCTCCCCCCTCCCCTCCCCTCCCCTCTCCCTCTCCCTCCCCTTCCCCCCACCTCTGCCCCCTTCCTCCCCCCTCCTCTCCCCCCCTCCTCTCCCCCTCTCCTCTCCCCCTCTCCTCTCCCCCCTCTCCTCTCCCCCCCTCTCCTCGCCCCCCTCTCCTCTCCCCCCTCTCCTCTCCCCCCTCTCCTCTCCCCCCCTCTCCTCTCCCCCCCTCTCCTCTCCCCCTCCCTTCCCCCCTCCCCTTCCCCTCCCTTCCCCCCCCTTCCCCATCCCTTACACCCTCTCCCCCCTCCCTCCCCACTCTCCTCTCCTCCCTACCTCATCCCTCCCTCCCTCCCTTCCCCGCAGCGCTGACCGCCGGGAAGTATAGTCGCCGTCGCCTCTCCCGCTTCTGCTCTATAGATAAGATTAATTTCTTTTTCAACAAAGAATGCTGTTTATTTTAAAGTAAAATAGACACCTCTCCTCTCTCCCCCCCTCTCCTCTCCTCCCCCCTCTCCTCTCCTCTCCCCCTCTCCTCTCCCCCCTCTCCCCTCTCCCCTCTCCTCTCCCCCCTCTCCACTCCCCCTCCACTCTTTCCTCTCCCCTCTCCTCTCCCCTCCCCCCCTCTCCTCTCCCCCCTCTCCTCTCCCCCCTCTCCTCTCCCCCCTCCCCTCTCCCCCTCCTCCCCCACTCCTCCCCCACTCCTCCCCCCCTCCTCCCCCCTCCTCCCCCCCCTCCTCCTCTCCCCTCCTCCTCCTCTCCCCCTCCCTCCTCTCCCCCTCCCTCCTCTCCCCCCTCCTCCTCTCCCCCCTCCCTCCTCTCCCCCTCCCCCCCTCCCTCCTCTCCCCCTCCCTCCTCTCCCCCTCCTCCTCCCCCCCTCCCCCTCCTCTCCCACCCCTCCCCCCTCCCCCCCTCCCCCCCTCCCCCCTCCCCCCCTCCCCCCTCCCCCCCCTCCCCCCCTCCCCCCCTCCCCCCCTCCTCTCCCCCCCCTCCCTCCCCCCTCCTCCCCCCCTCCTCTCCCCCCCCTCCTCTCCCCCCCCCCTCCTCTCCCCCCCCCTCCTCTCCCCCCCCTCCTCTCCCCCCCCTCCTCTCCCCCCCTCCTCTCCCCCCCCTCCTCTCACCCCCCTCCTCTCCCCCCCCCTCCTCTCCCCCCCCTCCTCTCCCCCCCCTCCTCTCCCCCCCCTCCTCTCCCCCTCCTCCTCTCCCCGAAGCGGAAGTGTAGTCGCCGTCGCCTCTCCCGCTGTTTGATTTCATTTATAACAAAGACATTTATTTAAAATGAGGAATGTGATTTTCATTAAGTTTGATTTTATTTATTTTAAAAAAGCTGCTGCTCTATAGATAAGTTTATTTCCTTTTCAACAAAGAACGCTGTGTATTTTAAAGTAAAAATGCGGTTTTTTTCATTGGGTTTCACCCTCCCTGTTAGCGCCCGATTGGTTGGGTCTTTACGTGGGGTAAAGTGATTGGCTCCACCATCCCTGTTAGCACCCGATTGGCTGGGTCTCTACGTGGGGTGCAGTGATTGGCTCCACCCTCCCTGTTAGCGCCCGATTGGCTGGGTCTCTACGTGGGGTGCAGTGATTGGCTCCACCCTCCCTGTTAGCGCCCGATTGGCTGGGTCACTACGTGGGGTGCAGTGATTGGCTCCAACCTCACACTCGATGTGGGTGGAGCAGTTGATTTGAACTGACACCAACTGCCGCAACCAACAGTCCACCGTGCTGCTGCTGCTGCTGCTGGTTGAGGACAGGCTCCAGCATCGCTTAGGAGGGCAGTTTAATTGAAATACAGAAAGAATATTTATAGATAAGTTTCTTATCATTTCCAACAGAAAAATTACATTTATTTTAAACGGTACGAGATTTCCATTGCATTTAATTTTATTTTTAAAAAAAAGATAAAAGACAGATTTCATAGATAAGTTTACTTTCTTTTTTAACAAAAGAACATTTATTTCACATAAGTTTAATTTCATTTATAACAAAGACATAAGCTGCTGCTCTATAGATAAGTTTAATTTCTTTTTCAACAAAGAATGCTGTTTATTTTAAAGTAAAATAGACCCCTCTCCTCTCTCCCCCCCTCTCCTCTCCTCTCCCCTCTCCCCATCTCCCCCCCTCTCCCCTCTCCTCTCCCCCCTCTCCTCTCCCCCCTCTCCTCTCCCCCCTCTCCTCTCCCCCTCTCCTCTCCCCCCTCTCCTCTCCCCCCTCTCCTCTCCCCTCCCTCCCCCTCCCTCCCCCTCCCTCCCCCCCTACCCCCCCTCCCCTCCCCCCTCCCTCCCCCCTCCCTCCCCCCTCCCTCCCCCTCACCCCTACCCCCTCACTCCCCCCTTCCCCCCTCCCCTCCCGCCCTCCCTCCCCCTCCTCCCTCCACACCTCCCTCCTCCCTCCCTCCCCCTTCCCTCCCTCCCCTCCTCCCGGTTACAATGGAAACCCTACGAGGACGGGTCCAACGGGGAAAGAGGGGTACTGGGAAAAGGGGAGGTCCCCCTCCCTCCCTCCCCCCTACCCACCTCCCTCCCCTCTCCCTCCCCCCTTCCCTCCTCCCTTCCCCCTCCCCTCCCCCCTCCCATCCCCCCCTCTCCCCCCTCCCTCCCCCCTACCCCCCTCCCTCCCCTCTCCCTCCCCCATCCCCTCCCCCCCTCCCTCCCCTCCTCCCTCCCCCAACCCTCCCCCTTTCCTCCCCTCCCGGTTACAATGGAAACCCTACGAGGACGGGCCCAACGGGCCCACTTGGTCTAGTATACTATTAAAACTCAGATGTTGTATATATATATATATATATTCCACTGATGTCGGCTGAATACGGCAATTCCGGCAAAACCGTGAACCGTAACGCCACGATTTTTGTGCCGCCTTAATCAGCATGCGGTTCGCTGCTGGAAAATGATATTTTTTATTTAATTCGGACGCATATTTTTTAAGTTGCAGAGGTTTAAAAGTGCTGCCCCCCTGATTTATCGAAGTTTTGACAGAAGGGGGGCGCTGCGCTGCGGATTTATTCTTCATTGTGATGTCACAATGCCCCTGTGAGATGAACTCGAGCAGACCCCCCTTCCCCCCCCCCCCGTGGTATTCAGCGTGTGACGTCACAATGCCCCTGTGCCCCTCCCTCCCCCTTCCCCCCTCCCCCTCCCCTACCTCCCTCCTCCCTCCCCCTCCCCCCCTTCCACTCTCCCTCCCCCTCCCCCCTTCCCCCCTCCCTCCCCCTCCCTCCCCTCCCCCCCTTACCCCCCTTCCCCTCTCCCCCTCCCTCCCCCTCCCTCCCCCTCACCCCTACCCCCTCACTCCCCCCTCCCCCCCTTCCCCCCTCCCCTCCCCCTCCCCTCCTCCCTCCACACCTCCTCCCTCCCTCCCCCTTCCCTCCCTCCCCTCCTCCCGGTTACAATGGAAACCCTACGAGGACGGGCCCAACGGGGAAAGAGTGGTGCTGGGAAAAGGGGAGAGCCCCCTCCCTCCCCCCTTCCCCCTCCCTTCCCCCTCCCATCCCCCCTCCCTCCCCCTCCCCCCCTTCCCTCCCCCTCCCCCCTCCCCTCTCCCCCTCCCTCCCCCCTCCCTCCCCCCTCCCTCCCCCTCACCCCTACCCCATCACTCCCCCCTCCCCCCCTTCCCCCCTCCCCTCCCCCCCTCCCTCCCCCTCCCCTCCTCCCTCCACACCTCCCTCCTCCCTCCCTCCCCCTTCCCTCCCTCCCCTCCTCCCGGTTACAATGGAAACCCTACGAGGACGGGCCCAACGGGGAAAGAGGGGTACTGGGAAAAGGGGAGGTCCCCCTCCCCCCTCCCCCTTCCCCCCTCCCTCCCACCCCCTCCCCCCTCCCCTCCCCTCCCCTCTCCCTCCCCTTCCCCCCACCTCTGCCCCCTTCCTCCCCCCCTCCTCTCCCCCCCTCCTCTCCCCCCCTCCTCTCCCCCCCCTCTCCTCTCCCCCCTCTCCTCTCCCCCTCTCCTCTCCCCCCTCTCCTCTCCCCCCTCTCCTCTCCCCCTTCCCTCCCCCCTCCCCCTCCCTTCCCCCTCCCTTTCCCCTCCCTTCCCCCCCCTTCCCCCCTCCCTTACACCATCCCTCCCCCTCTCCTCCCCTCTCCTCCCTCCCTCCCTCCCCACTCTGCTCTCCTCCCTACCTCATCCCTCCCTCCCTCCCTTCCCCGCAGCGCTGACCGCCGGGAAGTGTAGTCGCCGTCGCCTCTCCCGCTTCTGCTCTATAGATAAGATTAATTTCTTTTTCAACAAAGAATGCTGTTTATTTTAAAGTAAAATAGACACCTCTCCTCTCTCCCCCCATCTCCTCTCCTCTCTCCCCCCTCTCCTCTCCTCTCCCCCCTCTCCTCTCCCCCCTCTCCCCTCTCCTCTCCCCCATCTCCTCTCCCCCTCCACTCTTTCCTCTCCCCTCTCCTCTCCCCTCCCCCTCTCATCTCCCCCCTCTCCTCTCCCCCCTCCTCTCCCTCTCCTCCCCCCCTCCTCCCCCCTCCTCCTCTCTCCCCCTCCCTCCTCTCCCCCTCCCTCCTCCCCCCTCCCTCCTCCCCCCTCCCTCCTCCCCCCTTCCCCCCTCCCCCCCTCCCCCCTCCCACCCCTCCCCCCTCCCACCCCTCCCCCCCTCCCCCCCTCCTCTCCCCCCCCTTCCCTCCTCTCCCCCCTCCTCTCCCCCCCCCTCCTCTCCCCCTCCTCCTCTCCCCGAAGCGGAAGTGTAGTCGCCGTCGCCTCTCCCGCTGTTTGATTTCATTTATAACAAAGACATTTATTTAAAATGAGGAATGTGATTTTCATTAAGTTTGATTTTATTTATTTTAAAAAAGCTGCTGCTCTACAGATAAGTTTATTTCCTTTTCAACAAAGAACGCTGTTTATTTTAAAGTAAAAACGCGGTTTTTTTCATTGGGTTTCATCCTCCCTGTTAGCGCCCGATTGGTTGGGTCTTTACGTGGGGTACAGTGATTGGCTCTACCATCCCTGTTAGCACCCGATTGGCTGGGTCTGTACGTGGGGTGCAGTGATTGGCTCCACCCTCCCTGTTAGCGCCCGATTGGCTGGGTCTCTACGTGGGGTGCAGTGATTGGCTCCAACCTCACACTCGATGTGGGTGGAGCAGTTGATTTGAACTGACACCAACTGCCGTAACCAACAGTCCACCGTGCTGCTGCTGGTTGAGGACAGGCTCCAGCATCGCTCAGGAGGGCAGTTTAATCCAAATACAGAAAGAATATTTATAGATAAGTTTCTTATCATTTCCAACAGAAAAATTACTTTTATTTTAAACGGTACGAGATTTCCATTGCATTTAATTTTATTTTAAAAAAAAGATAAAAGACAGAGATTTCATAGATAAGTTTACTTTCTTTTTTAACAAAAGAACATTTATTTCACATAAGTTTAATTTCATTTATAACAAAGACATAAGCTGCTGCTCTATAGATAAGTTTAATTTCTTTTTCAAGAAAGGATGCTGTTTATTTTAGAGTAAAATAGGCCCCTCTCCTCTCTCCTCCCCTCTCCTCTCCTCTCTCCCCCCTCTCCTCTCCTCTCCCCCCTCTCCTCTCCCCCCTCTCCTCTCCTCTCCCCCCTCTCCTCTCCCCCTCTCCCCTCTCCCCTCTCCTCTCCCCCCTCTCCCTCTCCTCTCCCCCCTCCCCTCTCTCCTCTCCCCTCTCCTCTCCCCCCTCTCCCCTCCCCCTCTCCTCTCCCCTCCCTCCCCCCTCCCTCCCCCTCCCTCCCCCTCCCCCCTACCCTCCCTCCCCCCTCCTTCCCTCCCCCCTCACCCCTACCCCCTCACCCCTCCCCCGTCCCCTCCTCCCGGTTACAATGGAAACCCTACGAGGACGGGCCCAACGGGGAAAGAGGGGCACTGGGAAAAGGGGAGGTCCCCTCCCTCCCTCCCCCCTACCCACCTCCCTCCCCTCTCCCTCCCCCCTTCCCTCCTCCCTTCCCCCCTCCCTCCCATCCCCCCCTCTCCCCCCCTCCCCTCCCCCCTACCCCCCTCCCTCCCCTCTCCCTCCCCCTCCCCCCTCCCCCTCCCCTCTCCTCCTCCCTCCCCCTTCCCTCCCCCAACCCTCCCCTTTCCTCCCCTCCCGGTTACAATGGAAACCCTACGAGGACGGGCCCAACGGGCCCACTTGGTCTAGTATACTATTAAAACTCAGATGTTGTATATATATATGTATATTCCACTGATGTCGGCTGAATACGGCAATTCCGGCAAAACGGTGAACCTTAGCGCCACGGTTCGCTGCTGGTAAATGATATTTTTATTTAATTCGGACGAATATTTTTTAAGTTACAGAGGTTTAAAAGTGCTGCCCCCCCTGATTTATCGAGGTTTTGACAGAAGGGGGCGCTGCGGTGCGGCAGTGCTCAGTACGCATGCGCGGTATCTCATCACTCTGTACTCAGCACGCATGCGCGGAATCTCCTCACTCGCACCAAAACAATGGACGCCGTTAGCGGCGCAAGCCCGCGATCACCGGCTCACCTCTCCTCTCTCCACTTGCATCTCTCCTCTCTCCCACACCCGGGAGAACATCTCAAAGCAATCCCACACCCCAACAGGGCCTTTGAATGATGCGATCTCCCGAAGCCACCCCCCCCCCAACGGACTTTTCAAAGATCCGATCACCCGCACCCCCCCCCCGGGCCTTTAACTGATGCTAAGAGTGTGTCTGGGAGAGAGAAAATGGGGGGGGGCTGAGAATGGGGAATGGGACAACAGGGGTAGTGCGGATGGTGGTGGGGGAAAGAGGGGTAATGGGAAAAGGGGAGGTCCATAATCCCTCCCCTCTCCCCCCATCCCTCCCTCTCCCCTCTCTCCCCCCCCTCCCTCCCTCCACAAATACCACCCCATCTCTCATCACCATCCCTCCACCTCCATCCTCAACACATCCCTCCCTCCACCACTCTCTCAATTCACTCAACACCTCACTCCCCCAAACCTCACTCTCAAACCCTCCCCCCTTAACTCAATCATCCCCCTCCCGGATACAATGGACGGGCCAAAGGGGAGAGTGTGGGGAGAGTAAGAGTGGGGATGGGGGACGAGAGAATGGGAGAGTGGGGAATGGGCCCAACGGGCCCACTTGGTCTAGTATACTATTAAAACTCAGATCTTGTGTGGTTTTATATATATGTATATATATTTGATTTCGCTGATTTCTCCAAAACGGTAAACCGTAGCGCCAAGATTTTTACATAGCATTAATCACCACGCGGACAGCTGCTGGAAAATGATGTTTTTATTTAATTCGGTCGCATATTTTGTAAGTTACAGAGGTTTTAAAGCGCTGCCCCCCCCCTTATTGAAGTTTCTATAGGGGGCGCTGAGGTGCGGCTGTGCTCAGTACGCATGCGCGGAATCTCCTCACTCTATGCTCAGCACGCATGCGCGGCATCTCCTCACTCGCACAAAAAAAATGGACGCCGTTAGCGGTGCCAGCCCGCGATCACCGGCTCACCTCTCCTCTCTCCCCTTGCTTCTCTCTTCTCTCCACACCCGGAGACCCTCTCCCCGCTATCCCCCCCCCCCGGCCTTTGAATGATGCTAAGATTGTGTCTGGGGGAGAGAAAATGGGGGGGGGGGGGGTCTGAGAATGGGGACTGGGGAGTGGGACAACAGGGGTCGTGCGGAGGGGACTTGGTGGTTGGGGAAAGAGGGGTACTGGGAAAAGGGGAGGTCCATATCCCTCCCCTCTCCCCCCTCCCTCCCTCCTCCCCCCCCCCCCCGTCCACACCTACCCCCCCCATCTCTCATCACGCCCCCCCTCCCTCACCCCCTCCCCCCTCCACACCTCCCTCCCCCAAAACCTCCCTCTCCCTCCCTCCACCCTTCACTCCCTCCCCCCCCTCCCGGTTACAATGGAAACCCTAAGAGGACGGGCCAAAGGGGAGAGTGTGGGGAGAGTAAGAGTGGGGATGGGGGAGGAGAGAATGGGGGGTGTGGGGACGGGCCCTCTTTGCTAGTTTTCTTATAAAATTATGAAATAATGGATAAGGGCATAACACAGGGACTTTGTTCTCCGGATTTTCTGGTTTCTACCAACATCCCAAAATCGTGCATGTTTGTAGGTTAATTTAGCATCTGTAAATTGACCTTCATGTGTAGGATACGTGTAATGTTTTTGGTCGGCGTGGACTCGGTTGGCAGAAGAGCCTGTTTTCCACGCTGTATCTCTAAACTGAATGACTCATTTCCACAGTGTTTATATTTCCTGTGTAAACAGTAGTGGGTTTAAAGTGACCGCGAGCCTCCAACAGTTGCCACGCACTTCACTGCATCTCCCCGCGACCCAACCACCTGCAGAATCTGCTCCACTTCTCTCCTGTTGTCTGATCCCATCTCCTCTCTAGTTGGATGCCACTTCCCTGTCACTGTCCTGCACTATCCTGGACCATCTGAGTTCAGTCTGCACCACTGTCTGACCCACACTCCTGTCTCCTCTCATCCCGTGTGGGTGTCTGGTCGCACTGTGCCCTCCCGTGTTATCTCATCCCTGTGGTCTGATACAGCTCATGTCCATGGTCTGATCACTTTCTCCTGGACTTTCACTAACGGTCTGACCTCAGTCGAGCACAGTCCGATCCCACTCGACCTTGTTCTCCGCCTCTGCTTCTTGGCCTGAAGAGGTATCTAGGTACTTATGTAAAGTGATACTTGTACTGATTCTTGTACTTGTACTGATCTGTACAAGTGTACTACTCAAAATGAATTTCACTGTTCCTTGATACAGGTGGCAATAAAGTTCAATTGAACCATAAACACAAAGTGCTGGAGCAACTCAGCGGGTCAGGCAACATCTCCGGAGAAACAAGGTGGGTGATGTTTTGGGTCAGGACTCTTCAGATTTCTAAGATCTGAAGAAGGGTCCTGACTGGAAACATCATCCATCTTGTTTCTCCAGAGATGCTGCCTGACCCGCTGAGTTACTCCAGCACTCTGTATCTTTGGCATTAGCCAGCATCTGCGGTTCATCATTTCCTCCCTTCACTGATGGAGGTCTGGATCTTCTAGATGCTCAGATCCAACTCTCCGGAACAGAATTATCACATTCTTCTAATGAAATTCTTCGGTAGTTTTTGAACCTCCTTTCTCTCTCGTTGGGCCAGGTGTCCATGCCTGGGCTGAGCCCATCGCTCGTGTAGTGTGGCCATGGACTGCTCTGTGTTTGCTGTGTATCACCTTTGCTCGGTGATTTCATTCCATGGCCCTGCTTCAGCTGATCAGAGGCTGCCTGGTCCACTTCTCCTCCACTGATGGATTATGTTCCCAGTTACTGTCTATTAACCCTGTCTTGGTTGCTCTGTCTTCTTTAGACTTTGTGTTTTGCAGGAAGATAGTGGGGACGTGAGGGGGTTAGGGAGGGTGGGGGGAAGGGGGAGGAAATTAGGGAGAGGAGGAAGGAGCAGGAAAGTGAGAGGAGAGCCCTTGCTACAGTGGGAGGGGGTTGAGAGAATAAAGTGGAGAAAGGGAGGAGAAATAAAGGAAGGAAGGGAGTGGGAGGAAAAGAGGGAAGGAAAAAGGATGTGAAGATGGGGAGTGTGGGGGTGGGGGGGTGGGGAGTGTGGGGGTGGGGGGGGTGTGGGAGTGTGGGGGTGTGGGAGTGTGGGGTGGGGAGTGTGGGGGTGGGAGTGTGGGGGTGGGGGTGTGGGAGTGTGGGGGTGTGGGAGTGTGGGGGTGGGGAGTGTGGGGGTGTGGGAGTGTGGGAGTGTGGGGGTGTGAGAGGGAGGATGGGGGGTGTGGGAGTGTGGGGGTGTGGAGTGTGGGGTGTGGGGAGTGTGGGAGTGTGGGGGTGTGGAGTGTGGGGGTGTGGGAGTGTGGGGGTGTGGGAGTGTGGGGGTGTGGGAGTGTGGGGGTGTGGAGTGTGGGGGTGTGGGAGTGTGGGGGTGTGGAGTGTGGGAGTGTGGGGGTGTGGGAGTGTGGGGGTGTGGGAGTGTGGGGGTGGGGAGTGTGGGGGTGTGGGAGTGTGGGGGTGTGAGAGGGAGGATGGGGGGGTGGGGGTGTGGGCAGAGGGAAGGATCAGGGTTGATTGGTGGAGAGACAGAGAGAGGGAGGGTGGGGGAGTAGAGAGAGGGAGAGTGGGGGGTAGAGAGAGGGAGATGGGGGAGTAGAGAGGGAGAGTGGCGGGTAGAGAGAGGGAGGGTGGGGGGCAGAGAGAGGGAGAGTGGAGGGCAGAGAGAGGGAGGGGGGCAGAGAGAGGGAGGGGGGCAGAGAGAGGGAGAGTGGGGGGTAGAGAGAGGGGTAGAGAGAGGGAGAGTGGGGGGTAGAGAGAGGGGTAGAGAGAGGGAGAGTGGGGGGTAGAGAGAGGGAGAGTGGGGGGTAGAGAGGGAGGGTGGGGTGGTAGAGAGAGGGAGGGTGGGTGGTAGAGAGAGGGAGGGTGGGGGGTAGAGAGAGGGAGGGTGGGGGGTAGAGAGAGGGAGGGTGGGGGGTAGAGAGAGGGAGAGTGGGGGGTAGAGAGAGGGAGAGTGGGGAGTAGAGAGAGGGAGGGTGGGGGTAGAGAGAGGAGAGTGGGGGGTAGAGAGAGGGAGAGCGGGGGTAGAGAGAGGGAGGGTGGGGGTAGAGAGAGGGAGAGTGGGGGTAGAGAGAGGGAGAGTGGGGGGTAGAGAGAGGGAGAGTGGGGGGTAGAGAGAGGGAGGGTGGGGGGTAGAGAGAGGGAGGGCACAAAGCAGGGTGAACACAGCTGTTAAAGACACCAGGTGCAGTTTCACCAACGTCTTGTACAACTGCAACACAACGACCCAACAGCGAGACTCCATTCGCTGGCTGACAAAGACCAATGTACCATAACCCTCTTTACCACCTTATCTCCCCGTGACGCCACTTTCAGGGAACTATGTCCTGGCGCTCCTCCATCCCTCTGTTCTACAACATTCCCCAGAGCTGACAGTTCACTGTGGTTAGGGAGCGTGTATGCAGTGCATGCGTGTGTGTACATATGCGTTTGTGCACGCTGCGTGTGTATGCACATGTGTGTGCATATGGGTGCGTATACACGCGTGTGTGTGCCACTGGAGTTGTGCCCCAAGCAAGGGTGTTGTAGTGAGCAGGTGTGTACAGGATGGGATGTGAGGATGAAGCAGAAACACGAGGAGATTGATTTAGTCATTTATTGAGGCTGATTGTAGGCTGGAGATCGTTCTGGGCTTCTGTCCATCGCTGGGAGTCTCTGTGTCCGTCCCTCTCCACCCACTACCTCCTCCACTGTCAACACAGAGCACAGACTGTGAGTTTGGGCGTTTGCTGGCCTTGCCTAGCCTTGCCCAGCCCAGCCTCCTCCCTGGTTCCGTGCCAACGCCCCGGGGCTTTGCTTGTCGGGGTGGTATCTGGGTGCCAATGCCCTGGGGCTACCAGCTTTGCTTGTCGGGGTGGTATCTGGGTGCCAACGCCCCGGGACTTTGCTTGTCGGGGTGGTATCTGGGTGCCAATGCCCTGGGGCTGCCAGCTTTGCTTGTCGGGGTGGTATCTGGGTGCCAGGTCAGAGGCGGTGCCCACTTGCTGGGCAGGTTGGTACAGTCAGGGAGTGGGTCCACACTGACCACATGGAGCCGTGCCCGTGAACAGCCGCCATGTTACTGGGGAGGGGGTTGCAGCAGGTAGACCCGGGGTCAGTCACGGAGTGCCCGGCCTGGACTGACACACCAGTACAGCAGAGGAACAGGCCCTTCGGCCCACAGCGCCTGGAGCGGTGATGTAATCCGGGCCACTACTCTGGAGGGAGTTGCAGGGGTCAGACCCAGGGGCAGTCACAGAGGGGCAGTGTAAATCCAGGCTTCATTCTGCTAAACCTCTTCTGCTGCCTTTACAACGTCTCCACATCCAGTGTTGTAGCGGGTAGAGCTGCTGCTTTACAGCGCCAGAGACCCAGAGTGGATCCTATCCTGACTGCTACCTTCCTACGACCTGACTCGCGTGTAGGATAGTGTTAGTGTACGGATGCTGTCTGTTTTGGAGTTTGCTCGTGCAGGAAGGAATTGCAGATGCTGGTTTAAACCGAAGATAGACACAAAAAGATGAAGTAACTCAGCGGGACAGGCATTGTAGGTTAGGGAGAGTAGGAATGGGTCGAGAACCTTCTTCAGATGGGTTATGGATAAGGGAAACGAGAGAAACAGACCATGATGTGGAGTGATAAAGAACGATGAATATATTCAAAAAAGTAACGATGTTAAAGGAAACAGGCCATTATTAGCTGTTTGCAGGGTGAAAATTGGAAATTAGTGTGACAAGTGGGAGGGATGTAGGGCACTATCTGGTGAGAGAAATCAATATTCATACCACTGAGCTGTACGCTGCCCAAGCAAAATATCAGATGCCCTTCCTTCAATTTGTGTTTAGTATCACTCTGACAATGGAGGATAGAAAGGTCTGTGTGGGAATGGGGAAGGGTAATTAAAGTGTCCAGTAACCGGGAGATCACGTAGGTTCAGGCGGGCTGAGCGAAGGTGTTCCTCGAAACGATCGGCCATTCTGCGTTTGGTCTTGCCGTTGTATAAGAGTCGACATCTTGAACAACGGATATAATAGATGAGGTTGGAAGAGGTGCAAATGCAACGCATGATCCTCAGACATTTCCACCACCTCCTACGGGATCCCACCATTAGCCACATCTTCCCATCTCCACCCCTTTCCGCCTTCCGCAGAGACCGTTCCCTCCACAAATCCTGGTCCACTCGTCCTTTCCCACCTAAACCACCCCCTCCCCACGTAGCTTCCCCTGCAACCGCAGAAGATGCAACACCTGTCCCTATACCTCCTCCCTCGACTCTGTCCTGGGGCCCCAACAGTCGTTCCAGGTGAGGCAGAGGTTCGCTTGCATCTCCTCCAACCTCATCTACTATATCCGCTGTTCAAGATGTGGACTCTTATGTATCGGCGAGACCAAATGTTGACTGGGCGATCATTTCGCAGACGAGGTGCATGTGAACCGCTGTTTCACCTGAAAAGACTGTCGGGGTCATTGGATGTAGTCGGGGGGCAGGTAAAGGCAGAGGTTCACTTGCACCTCCTCCAACCTCATCAACTGTATCCGCTGTTTCAGGTGTCAACTGCTGTATATTGGCAAGACCAAACACTGAACCTCCGCTCAGGCAGCCTTAACATACCCGATCTCCCGGTGGCTCAGCACTTTAACTCCCCCTCCCATTCCCAATCTGGGCCTCCTCCATTGTCACAGTCAGGCCCAGCGCAAATTGGAGGAACAGCACCTCATATTTCACTTGAGTAGTTAGCACCCCAGCGGTATGAACATTGACTTCTCTAGCCCTAACTTTCCCTCTGTCTCCATCCCCTCCTCCCCCTTCCCAGTTCTCCCACCATCTTACCATCTCTGACTACATTCTATCTGTTCAGCCCCCTTCCCTGACATCAGTCTGAAGAAGAGTCTCGACCTGAAACGTCACCCATTCCTTCTCTCCAGAGATGCTGCCTGACCTGCTGAGTTACTTCAGCATTTTGTGTCTACCTTCGATTTCAACCAGCATCTGCAGTTCTTTCCTACATAGACTTGGAGCCCAAGATCCCTCTGCACTTGTTAACAGTTGTGCCATTAACTGTCCAACACTAAATGACATGGCTCTGTGAGAGGGGCATTTTAGTGGATGTGCAGGACAAGTTGTTTTACACTGAGGGTGGTGTGGGCATGGAACACATCATCTGTTTCTATGCTGTACGGTGCTACCACTCAATGTTCCTGGATCCATCTGCTCTACAACACTTGCAAGGATCTTGGTCACCACTCTAAGGGCCCTGCCCTTGGTGCACTTCCCAAATACAACACCTCGCACTGGCCTGGACAGAAGGTGCCACCCCCTCCCC
This sequence comes from Rhinoraja longicauda, assembly GCF_053455715.1. NCBI lineage: Eukaryota > Metazoa > Chordata > Chondrichthyes > Rajiformes > Arhynchobatidae > Rhinoraja > Rhinoraja longicauda. The sequence goes on from NC_135992.1 coordinate 75,666, forward strand.
CCCTCCCCCCAGTGTGACCCGTCCCCCCCCCCAGTGTGACCCAGTCCCCAGTGTGACCCCTGTCCCCAGTTTGATCCTGGTCCCCAGTGTGACCCCTGTCCCCAGTGTGACCCCTGTCCCCAGTGTGGTCCAGGTCCCCCCCCCCCCAGTGTGACCCCACTCCCCAGTGACCCGTGTGACCCCCACCTCCCAGTGTGACCCCACCTCTCCAGTGTGGTGACAGTGTTCTGGCCGTGAGGATCATCACAGATTGGGGGAGAGGGGACATGGGGGGAGGGGGAGACACTCACTGAGCTGTCACTGGTCCTCTTGCCAAGTGGGCCACTGGTATCCAGCGATGGCGGCCTCGTCTGACAGAGGAGGAGAGAGAGAGGTGAGGAGAGATTTAACAGTGAGGGAGGGTGGAGGGAGTGATGGAGAGAGGAGGAGGGAGGGAGGGTGGAACAGGGAGTGGCAGAGGGTGAGGGCGTTAGGGGCAGGAGGAGGGTGGAGCAGGGAGTGAGAGTGAGCGAGTGAGGGGCAGGAGGAGAAAGGGTGGAGGGAAGGAGGGGCAGAGGAGGGAAGGTGGAGGGAGGGAGTGTGAGAGGGAGGGAGTGAGAGAGGGAGGGTGGGAGGGAGTGAAGGAGGATGGTGGAGGGTGGAGGAGGGAGGGAGTGAGAGAGGGAGGGAGGGAGTGAGAGAGGGAGGGTGGAGTGAGGGCCAGGAGGAGGGTGGTGAGGGTGGAGTGAGGGAGGGGCAGGAGGAGGGGGGTGAGGGTGAGTGGAGGGGGGGCAGGAGGAGGGTGGGAGGGTGGAGTGAGGGAGGGGCTGGAGGAGGGTGGTGAGGGTGAGTGGAGGAAGGGAGGGGCAGGAGGAGGGGGGTGAGGGTGGAGTGAGGGAGGGAGGGGCAGGAGGAGGGGGGTGAGGGTGGAGGGAGGGAGGGGCAGGAGGAGGGTGGGAGGGTGGAGTGAGGGAGGGTGGGGCAGGAGGAGGGGGGTGGGGGTGAGGGTGGCGCTGGGCCCTACCGGTCACGTAGTAATCATAGACGGAGACATGGGCCTCCTGCAGGTTTTCCACAGGGAATTTCTGGAAGATGCGGACGGAGAGGGTGAGGGTCTGGCCGGCGTCCATCTGTGGGAGCAGCGGGGGGTCAGTCCAGGACCACAGCCTCTCCCCGTCTAAAACCCCCACCCCACCCACCCTCCCCCTTCATCTCCTGTCACCCTCCCCCACCCCCCAGTCCTCCACACGACCCCCCTCACCTTTTCAATGTACATCAGGAAATGTCCGTCCTTTGACTCGATGCGACTCACACCCACGGGCATCGTGGTCTGGAGCGAGAGGCAAAGCGCATCAGTAACTGCCCTGAATGGAGGCGGCAGCCCCTTCACCCCCTCTCCTCTCCCCTCCCCTCCCCCCCTCCCTCTCACCCCCCATGACCCGTACCTGGGAGGAATACCCAGAGAGCATCTTCACGTTCACGATCACCATGTTGGAGACGTTGCGGGATCCCGTGTAACTGTGGGACAACACGGTAACACACGTGAACACACATGGCACAGGAACACAAGAACACATGTGAACACAGGGCACGGGAACACACGGGACACACAGGACACAGGAACATATGGGAACACACAGGGCACAGGAACACACAGGGCACGGGAACACACAGGGCACAGGAACACACGTGAACACACGTGAACACACAGGGCATGGAAACAGGTGAACACACAGGGCACAGGAATACACAGGGCACGGGAACACACGGGAACACAGGAACACACGTGAACACACAGGGCATGGAAACACGTGAACACACAGGGCACGGGAACACATGGGAACACAGGAACACACAGGGCACGGGAACACATGGGAACACAAGAACACACGTGAACACACAGGGCACAGGAACACACGGGAACACACAGGGCACAGGAACACACGGGAACACAGGTGAACAACCGTGAACACACAGGGCACGGAAACACAGGAATACACAGCGCATGGGAACACACGGGAACACAAGAACACACGTGAACACACAGGGCACGGAACACGTGAACATACAAGGCACAGGAGCACACGGGAACACAGGAACACACGGGAACACAGGAGCACATGGGAACACAGGAACACACGTGAACACACAGGGCACAGGAGCACACGGGAACACAGGAGCACATGGGAACACACAGGGCACAGGAACACATGGGAACCCAGGAACACACGTGAACACAAGAACACACAGGGCACGGGAACACATGGGAACACAAGAACACACGTGAACACACAGGGCACAGGAACACACGGGAACACACAGGGCACAGGAACACATGGGAACACAGGAACACACGTGAACACACAGGGCATGGAAACACGTGAACACACAGGGCACGGGAACACACGGGAACACAGGAACACACAGGGCACGGGAACATACGGGAACACAAGAACACACGTGAACACACAGGGCACAGGAACACACGGGAACACACAGGGCACAGGAACACACGGGAACACAGGTGAACACCCGTGAACACACAGGGCACGGAAACACAGGAACACACAGCGCACCGGAACACAAGAACACACGTGAACACACAGGGCACGGAACACATGAACACACAAGGCACAGGAGCACACGGGAACACAGGAACACACGGGAACACAGGAGCACATGGGAACACAGGAACACACGTGAACACACAGGGCACAGGAGCACACGGGAACACAGGAGCACATGGGAACACACAGGGCACAGGAACACATGGGAACCCAGGAACACACGTGAACACAAGAACACACAGGGCACGGGAACACATGGGAACACAAGAACACACGTGAACACACAGGGCACAGGAACACACGGAAACACCCGTGAACACACAGGGCACGGAAACACAGGAACACACAGCGCACGGGAACACACGGGAACACAGGAACACACGGGAACACAGGAGCACATGGGAACACAGGAACACACATGAACACACAGGGCACAGGAGCACACGGGAACACAGGAGCACATGGGAACACACAGGGCACAGGAACACATGGGAACCCAGGAACACACGTGAACACAAGAACACACAGGGCACGGGAACACATGGGAACACAAGAACACACGTGAACACACAGGGCACAGGAACACACGGAAACACCCGTGAACACACAGGGCACGGAAACACAGGAACACACAGCGCACGGGAACACACGGGAACACAAGAACACACGTGAACACACAGGGCACGGAACATGTGAACACACAAGGCACAGGAGGACATGGGAACACAGGAACACACGGGAACACAGGAGCACATGGGAACACAGGAACACACGTGAACACACAGGGCACAGGAGCACACGGGAACACAGGAGCACATGGGAACACACAGTGCACAGGAACACACGTGAACACACAGGGCACAGGAACACATGGGAACCCAGGAACACACGTGAACACAAGAACACACAGGGCACGGGAACACATGGGAACACAAGAACACACGTGAACACACAGGGCACAGGAACACACGGAAACACCCGTGAACACACAGGGCACGGAAACACAGGAACACACAGCGCATGGGAACACACGGGAACACAGGAACACACGGGAACACAGGAGCACATGGGAACACAGGAACACACATGAACACACAGGGCACAGGAGCACACGGGAACACAGGAGCACATGGGAACACACAGGGCACAGGAACACATGGGAACCCAGGAACACACGTGAACACAAGAACACACAGGGCACGGGAACACATGGGAACACAAGAACACACGTGAACACACAGGGCACAGGAACACACGGAAACACCCGTGAACACACAGGGCACGGAAACACAGGAACACACAGCGCACGGGAACACACGGGAACACAAGAACACACGTGAACACACAGGGCACGGAACATGTGAACACACAAGGCACAGGAGGACACGGGAACACAGGAACACACGGGAACACAGGAGCACATGGGAACACAGGAACACACGTGAACACACAGGGCACAGGAGCACACGGGAACACAGGAGCACATGGGAACACACAGTGCACAGGAACACACGTGAACACACAGGGCACAGGAACACATGGGAACCCAGGAACACACGTGAACATACAGGGCACGGGAACACACGTGAACACATGTGAACGGGAACACACAGGACACGGGAACACACGTGAACACAGGGCATGGGAACACAACCCTGGGTCGCAGACAGCACGGCCCTTCCTCCCCATATGCCCACAAGATGGGGACCCATTTACCCACCCAGATGGCCGCACCTCCCCGGACCCATCTCGCCCCCTAGATGGTCCCCACCACACATGGTCCCCCCCCCTCCCTCCCCCTCCCTGCCTCAGACGGATGGTATCACCCCAGACACCCCGTCTTCCCCCCCCCCCACGATGTCCCGCCTGGGCCCCAGACGGCGGAGCTCACGTGACGTTGATGAGCAGCATCGCCACCCTCGTGCCGTACGGCTCCAGGTGGAGGGAGAGCTGGAAGGCGGCAGCGCCCGCAGACGGCAGCGTGTGGTAGCGGAGAGACGTCTGGGGCAGGGGGGGGGGGGAGAGGGCAGGATCAGTACGGCGCTCAAACACCCTTCATTTACATCCTCTAGCCCTCCCTCACCCACATCCCTGCCTTACTACAGCCTCCCTCCAACACTCCAGCCCACCTCCCTCTCTCCTGCTGACATATCCCGCCCCTCCCTGGTCTACCGCTCCTCCCTACCTCCACCACCACCCTCATCCCTCCTTCCACCCTCCCTCCTCCCTCACCCTCCCTCACCCTCCCTCCTCCATCCCTCCCCCACCCCCTCCCCCACCTCCTCCCTCCATCCCTCCCCCACCCTCTCCCTCCATCCCTCCTACCCTTCCTCCTTGCTGGGTTGTATCGCATGCGGTCCAAGGAGAGAAAGGTGGATGAGAAGAACATTGGCTTCATGAAAGGAAGCAGAGGGTGATGGTGGAAGGTTGCTTCTCGCACTGGAGGTCGAGTGGGTTGATTACTGGTGTGATTACTGGTGTGCCTCAGAGTTCAGTGCTGGGCCTGTTACTGTTTGTCAGTGCTGGGCCTGTTACTGTTTGTCAGTGCTGGGCCTGTTACTGTTTGTCAGTGCTGGGCCTGTTACTGTTTGTCAGTGCTGGGCCTGTTACTGTTTGTCAGTGCTGGGCCTGTTACTGTTTGTCAGTGCTGGGCCTGTTACTGTTTGTCAGTGCAGGGCCTGTTACTGTGTTTGGGTGCTGGGCCTGTTCTGTTTGTCAGTGCTGGGCCTGTTACTGTTTGTTAGTGCTGGGCCTGTTACTGTTTGTCAGTGCTGGGCCTGTTACTGTTTGTCAGTGCTGGGCCTGTTACTGTTTGTCAGTGCTGGGCCTGTTACTGTTTGTCAGTGCTGGGCCTGTTACTGTTTGTCAGTGCAGGGCCTGTTACTGTGTTTGGGTGCTGGGCCTGTTCTGTTTGTCAGTGCTGGGCCTGTTACTGTTTGTTAGTGCTGGGCCTGTTACTGTTTGTCAGTGCTGGGCCTGTTACTGCGTTTGGGTGCAGGGCCTGTTACTGTTTGTCAGTGCTGGGCCTGTTACCGTTTGTCAGTGCTGGGCCTGTTACCGTTTGTCAGTGCTGGGCCTGTTACCGTTTGTCAGTGCTGGGCCTGTTACCGTTTGTCAGTGCTGGGCCTGTTACCGTTTGTCAGTGCTGGGCCTGTTACTGTTTGTCAGTGCTGGGCCTGTTACTGTTTGTCAGTGCTGGGCCTGTTACTGTGTTTGTGTGCTGGGCCTGTTACTATTTGTCAGTGCTGGGCCTGTTACCGTTTGTCAGTGCTGGGCCTGTTACCGTTTGTCAGTGCTGGGCCTGTTACCGTTTGTCAGTGCTGGGCCTGTTACCGTTTGTCAGTGCTGGGCCTGTTACCGTTTGTCAGTGCTGGGCCTGTTACTGTTTGTCAGTGCTGGGCCTGTTACTGTGTTTGGGTGCTGGGCCTGTTTGTTTGTCAGTGCTGGGCCTGTTAGTGTTTGTCAGTGCTGGGCCTGTTACTGTTTGTCAGTGCTGGGCCTGTTACTGTGTTTGTCAGTGCTGGGCCTGTTACTGTGTTTGGGTCCTGGGCCTGTTACTGTGTTTGGGTGCTGGGCCTGTTACTGTTTGTCAGTGCTGGGCCTGTTACTGTGTTTGTCAGTGCTGGGCCTGTTACTGTTTGTCAGTGCTGGGCCTGTTACTGTTTGTCAGTGCTGGGCCTGTTACTGTTTGTCAGTGCTGGGCCTGTTACTGTGTTTGTCAGTGCTGGGCCTGTTACTGTGTTTGGGTCCTGGGCCTGTTACTGTGTTTGGGTGCTGGGCCTGTTACTGTTTGTCAGTGCTGGGCCTGTTACTGTGTTTGGGTGCTGGGCCTGTTACTGTGTTTGGGTGCTGGGCCTGTTACTGTTTGTCAGTGCTGGGCCTGTTACTGTTTGTCAGTGCTGGGCCTGTTACTGTTTGTCAGTGCTGGGCCTGTTACCGTTTGTCAGTGCTGGGCCTGTTACCGTTTGTCAGTGCTGGGCCTGTTACCGTTTGTCAGTGCTGGGCCTGTTACTGTTTGTCAGTGCTGGGCCTGTTACTGTGTTTGGGTGCTGGGCCTGTTTGTTTGTCAGTGCTGGGCCTGTTACTGTTTGTCAGTGCTGGGCCTGTTACTGTTTGTCAGTGCTGGGCCTGTTACTGTGTTTGTCAGTGCTGGGCCTGTTACTGTGTTTGGGTCCTGGGCCTGTTACTGTGTTTGGGTGCTGGGCCTGTTACTGTTTGTCAGTGCTGGGCCTGTTACTGTGTTTGTCAGTGCTGGGCCTGTTACTGTTTGTCAGTGCTGGGCCTGTTACTGTTTGTCAGTGCTGGGCCTGTTACTGTTTGTCAGTGCTGGGCCTGTTACTGTGTTTGTCAGTGCTGGGCCTGTTACTGTGTTTGGGTCCTGGGCCTGTTACTGTGTTTGGGTGCTGGGCCTGCTACTGTTTGTCAGTGCTGGGCCTGTTACTGTGTTTGGGTGCTGGGCCTGTTACTGTGTTTGGGTGCAGGGCCTGTTACTGTTTGTCAGTGCTGGGCCTGTTACCGTTTGTCAGTGCTGGGCCTGTTACTGTGTTTGGGTGCTGGGCCTGTTACTGTGTTTGGGTGCAGGGCCTGTTACTGTTTGTCAGTGCTGGGCCTGTTACCGTTTGTCAGTGCTGGGCCTGTTACTGTTTGTCAGTGCTGGGCCTGTTACTGTGTTTGGGTGCTGGGCCTGTTACTGTTTATCAGTGCTGGGCCTGTTACTGTTTGTCAGTGCTGGGCCTGTTACTGTTTGTCAGTGCTGGGCCTGTTACTGTTTGTCAGTGCTGTGCCTGTTACCGTTTGTCAGTGCTGGGCCTGTTACCGTTTGTCAGTGCTGGGCCTGTTACCGTTTGTCATTGCTGGGCCTGTTACTGTTTGTCAGTGCTGGGCCTGTTACTGTTTGTCAGTGCTGGGCCTGTTACTGTGTTTGGGTGCTGGGCCTGTCTGTTTGTCAGTGCTCGGCCTGTTACTGTGTTTGTCAGTGCTGGGCCTGTTACTGTTTGTCAGTGCTGGGCCTGTTACTGTTTGTCAGTGCTGGGCCTGTTACTGTGTTTGTCAGTGCTGGGCCTGTTACTTTTTGTCAGTGCTGGGCCTGTTACTGTGTTTGGGTCCTGGGCCTGTTACTGTGTTTGGGTGCTGGGCCTGTTACTGTTTGTCAGTGCTGGGCCTGTTACTGTTTGTCAGTGCTGGGCCTGTTACTGTGTTTGGGTGCTGGGCCTGTTACTGTTTATCAGTGCTGGGCCTGTTACTGTTTGTCAGTGCTGGGCCTGTTACTGTTTGTCAGTGCTGGGCCTGTTACCGTTTGTCAGTGCTGGGCCTGTTACCGTTTGTCAGTGCTGGGCCTGTTACCGTTTGTCAGTGCTGGGCCTGTTACTGTTTGTCAGTGCTGGGCCTGTTACTGTTTGTCAGTGCTGGGCCTGTTACTGTTTGTCAGTGCTGGGCCTGTTACTGTTTGTCAGTGCTGGGCCTGTTACTGTGTTTGTCAGTGCTGGGCCTGTTACCGTTTGTCAGTGCTGGGCCTGTTACTGTGTTTGGGTGCTGGGCCTGTTACTGTTTGTCAGTGCTGGGCCTGTTACTGTTTGTCAGTGCTGGGCCTGTTACTGTTTGTCAGTGCTGGGCCTGTTACTGTTTGTCAGTGCTGGGCCTGTTACTGTTTGTCAGTGCTGGGCCTGTTACTGTGCTTGGGTGCTGGGCCTGTTACTGTTTGTCAGTGCTGGGCCTGTTACTGTTTGTCAGTGCTGGGCCTGTTACTGTTTGTCAGTGCTGGGTCTGTTACTGTTTGTCAGTGCTGGGTCTGTTACTGTTTGTCAGTGCTGGGCCTGTTACTGTTTATCAGTGCTGGGCCTGTTACTGTGTTTGGGTGCTGGGCCTGTTACTGTGTTTGTCAGTGCTGGGCCTGTTACTGTTTATCAGTGCTGTTACATGCACAATTAGCAGATGTTGCAAAAGTGAAGATTGTGAAAATTGCAGCAGGATCTTGATCAATTGGCCAAGGAGGCTGAGGAATGGTTGATGGAATTTAATGCAGAGAAATATGAGGTGTTGCATTTTGGGAAGTCTAACATGGGCAGTACCAACACAGTGAATGGTAGGGCTCTGGGAGTGTTGTAGAGCAGAGGGATCTAGGAGTGCAGGTGTATAGTTCCTTGAAGGTGGAGTCGCAGGTAGATAGGGTGGTCAAAAAGGCTTTGGGCACATTGGAATTCATCAGTCAGAGTACTGAGTACAGAAGATAGACAGAGTGCTGGAGTAACTCAGCAGGACAGGCATCATCTCTGGAGAGAAGGAAAGGGGTGATGTATCGGGTCGAGACCCTTCTTCTGACTGAAAGTCACTAGAAAGGGAAACGGCAGATAAAGACGATGATGTAGAGAGATATAGAAGTATGAATGAAAGATACGCAAAAAGGTAACGATGATAAAGGAAACAATGGCCTGTTTCCACCAGCATCTGCAGTTCCTTCGTTCACAGATCTTATAGTCTTGCCCACAGTAGGTGAATCGAGGACCAGAGGTTTAAGTTGAAGAACAAATAATTAGGGCGGCACGGTAGCGCAGCGGTAGAGTTGCTGCTTTACAGCGAATGCAGCGCCGGAGACTCAGGTTCGATCCTGACTACGGGTGCTGCACTGTAAGGAGTTTGTACGTTCTCCCCGTGACCTGCGTGGGTTTACTCCGAGATCTTCGGTTTCCTCCCACACTCCAAAGACGTACAGGTATGTAGGTTAATTGGCTGGGTAAATGTAAAAATTGTCCCTAGTGGGTGTAGGATAGTGTTAATGTGCGGGGATCACTGGGCGACACGGACTTGGAGGGCCGAAAAGGCCTGTTTCCGGCTGTATGTATATGATATGATATGATATGATATGATATATGATATGAATTAGTAGGAACCTGAGAGATCACGTTTTCACACAGAGGGTGGTGGGTGAATGGAACAAGCTGCCAGAGGACGTAGTTGAGGCTGGGACTATTGCAACATTTAAAACCA